>NC_081180.1:49405088-49705088 GCF_029867415.1 Vicia villosa
TGAACAAGAGGAGAGAAAGAGAAAGCAAGTAATTGAGTTGCTTTGGTGTGTTTTTTGAATGAGAATGAGGCCTCTATTTATAGGCAAATGGATCAGTATAGCTGCAGAGGAGTGAGCTTCCTTAGTGAGGGAGTTTTGGTTTCTTAGCCATGAAGAAATTCAAAGAATCTTCAAAATGCAATGATGCATTTTCGAGCCAATTCTCCCAACCATTGATCTTGCAGGATCTTAGGGAACATTTCTGATATGTAGCAAGTTTCTATTGGCTTAGGAGAAGATTCCAATTGGTGAATCATTGCTTATCATAAATTCTCAAAAGTAATGATTACATAATCACATGTTCTTGCTTTTGGGAATCTTCTTCAATCTTCATGCCATGGTGAAAATGAATGCATGGCATTGTTTCAGACATGTTATGGGTCGTGTAGCATCCATTCATGAAGCAAAAATGCACAAAATTGCAAAGTTCCAATTTGCACATGACCTATAATTTCACTTTATGAGGCCAACTTTGAACAAGCATAACTCCTAGCTCAAATTGAATTTTGAGAAGGTTGAACACAATTTGGAAAGCCCTAAACATCTACTTCAAATCATTAGTTTATGTCTTCTTCAGAATCACTTGGGAAATTTGTGAAAAATGAGGTCAAAGTTGGAAGAAAACTAGGTTAAAACACTTAGAAAAATTTCTAAGTGTTTATGACCTAAACCTCAAAATCTCCAAAACTTCATAAATGGTTGATCTTTTGAAAAAAGTTCCTTTGTAAGATGTTGTTTTATTTTGCAAGATCTACAACTTTCATGTTGGAAGTTTTTTGAGTTGTGTAGGTGAAATTTTGAGATCTCACCATGCCTTTAAAAACCCTAATTCCCGACTTTTCGCTCCTTGATGAATTTCTTTGAATTTCTTTGGCCAAATGACTTTGACATCCATATATTGATGATATTGATCTTTGAAAGTCATTTTTTGACCAAAAACCTTAAAAGTCAATGATGATCCTTCACAGTTGACTTTTTTCCTGACAAAGTGAATTTTTGGGCTTTTGTGTAGAAATAAGATCTTCTCCCCAAATGGATGATATAAATGGATTATATGGAGGTAGTAGAGATCCTTGAATCATGTCTTGAGTTTTGGATTCATGCCCTGATCAGAAGTCAACTATCTTGGTGAATTAGGTCAAAACCCTAATTTGTCGACCATGTGAAAGTAATGACTGTAGACTTTGAATTGAAGTGTGATGTCCAGTAGACCTTGTAATATGAGTTATTTGAAGATGATTGATGTCTTTGAATGACCCTCTGAGGCTTTTTAGGGTTTCCCAAATGTGATCCCTGATTTTAGTCCTTGATAGGCTCAAAACCCTAGTCTGGTGACCTGAGTAAGCCTGTACTCAGATGACTGGATGTCTAATCAATCATAGATGAGAAAAATGAAGTTTTTGAGCTCCATGATTGTATTAGAGGCTAATCTTTGTATTGATTGATCCTTTGCCTGAGCTTTCTTGTCTTTGTGCATCCTCGATTAGGTATCAGATGGAGAAATGACTGCTCTGGGTACTTGTCTTGACCTGATGAAAAATCCTGAAGATATGTCATCTCAGGGGGGTCAAAAATTAGGGTATGACACAGTCAGCGTAGCCTGCCACTTGTACTTTCTTCTGATCTGATGTTTGTAAATACAACGTTTGATTATCATCAGAGTCAAACAGCTTGGTGCAAAGCATCTTCTGATCTTCTGACCTTGAAGTGCTTCTGAGCGTGATACCATCAGAACTTCAGTGCTTCTGATCTCATGTTCTTCTGATGCTTCCATAGACCCATGTTCTGATTCTGCTTCGACCATCTTCTGATGTCTTGCCAGACCATGTTCTGATGTTGCATGCTGAACCTTCTGAGTCAAAGCTTCTAAGCGCTGATTTATGCATACTCTTTATATATTTCCTGAAAAGGAAATTGCATTGGATTAGAGTACCATATTATCTTAAGCAAAATTCATATTATTGTTATCATCAAAACTAAGATAATTGATCAGAACAAATCTTGTTCTAACATTAACAGGAGCACTAGAGTCTCCCCCACTAGGCTTCTTCCAACTCCCAGCTTTATAATTACCTCTACCATATGGTTTACCACGGTCCATAGGCTTCTTCCCTTTCTTGTCAACTAACTCGCGAGAGTGAGATGACTTCAGCTTGAGGTTATCCTCTTCATAGATCCTACTACAGTCCACTAAATCTGTAAACCGACGAATCCTCTGGTACCTGATTCCCTGCTTAATTTCATCACGGAGACCATTCTCGAACTTAACACATTTCGAAAATTCGCTCGCTTCATCATTGTTATAGTGGACATAGTACTTGGCCAGCTCAACAAACTTTGAAGCATACTCCGGCACCGTCATGTTACCTTGTGTCAGCTCCAAAAACTCAACTTCTTTCCTGCCCCGAACATCCTCAGGAAAGTACCTCCTCAGGAATTCTCGCCTGAATACCGCCCAAGTGATCGCTACACCTGCAGATTCAAGTTCATCTCTACTAGCCATCCACCAATCATCAGCTTCTTCAGACAGCATGTGAGTACCATATCTCACCTTCAGATTTTCAGCACAATCGATCACCCTGAAGATCCTTTCGATTTCCTTCAGCCACCTCTGAGCACCTTCGGGATCGTGAGTGCCTTTGAACAACGGAGGGTTGTTCCTCTGAAAACTGTTCAGCTGCCTGTCGGCACCAATACCAGCTCCATTGGCATTCCCTCCTAATACACCAGCAATCATGCCCAGAGCCTCAGCAATCGCGTCGTCATTTCTTCCTCCTCTTCCGGCCATTGTTCTGCTAAATATCAGACAATATTCATTAGAACAAGAAGTATCGACAGTGTCAACTTTACACTAATCGTATACGAAGGATTAACCGACACTAAGACTCTGACTCAAACGACCAACTATGCTCTGATACCACTATTGTAACACCCTTCTAAACCCCGCGGAAAATTAACATTAAAATCAGAGTAAAACATGAAGAAGAGTATTACAACGCCAACAAAATAAACAATATTCATGTCATGCCATGAAGGAACGATAAACCAAAAATTATTCAGGTAGCATGTTAACACAGCGGAATATTCTTAACAACTGAATAATCACACATCTGGAGTCGAAGACTCACAATTCAACCATAAACCATAAACAAAACAGAAGTCTATCAGCCAATTCGAAAATAACGTTCCCGGTGTTACACGACCAGAGCATGACACAGACCCAACTGACTCTAACGAACTACTTGACGAGCTAATCCTCACCAAGTACACAAGCTACTCCTCAATCTGAAAAATAACAACAGTAAGGGTGAGTTTCATTCGCATTAACAAATGTTATAGGTATATAAATAATACAACTTCATCCATACATTATTCATCCAAATCAATTATATTCAGATAATATAGCAACATTCGTCAATTACAGTCATTCATACTAAAATACACACAAATTATAACATTGGACAACTTCCATTCATGTTACAATTATACACAACAACCTAATGCAATGCAACTAAATGCATGTGGTACCAACACATGGGATAACCTATCTCACCGATCCACCACCATAAAGATTCGGCTACTTCTCTCACCAATTCCACACAATGGGAATTAACTACCGCTGTCCCACCACCATAAGGGATACAGCCCATAATATGATTATGAAATGCATGCATCACATACCGCATGCTAATCATCAACACCAAACAATTGAACAATTGATCGGAAAATAGCAAGTGTACTACTTCTTACCGACGTAGTTATTAAAGTGGATGTTTATCCAAGTATCGATCACAAGGACTGCGGATAAAATATAAGCCAGGACTAAATTTCAATTGAACAAAAAGCTATGGTTGGTTGTTTTGATTGGTTTGAGAAAAACTGAATAACTGTTTATAATTAAAAACGATAAGTAAATGATGATTTGGTACACAAATGAGAAGACATGCTAGGTTGATGTATAAATCTTACGTAACCCCTTGAGAACACCGTTGTTCACGAAAAGATGTGACTACAATTGAGTATCAATTCTATAAAATGGTTTTCCCTAATTCCTTAGTGGAGAACTTCTTAATACTTAAAAGTCAATTTTAATTCCTCAATAATTGAATTTAGTATCAAGACATTATGCACCGTAATCTAGAATGAATGATCACTATAGAGAAATCCTTATTCCTAAGCGATTTACCAGTAATGTTTTGATTCAAAATGCATTAGGGTGGTGTGTCACGCCTAACCCTAATCATAGATCAACAAAATATTTTCCAATATTATGAAGCATGAAAAACTTTGAATCATAAACTCAATTTATAAAAACATCAAATTCATCACAACGGTTTTAACAAGTCATTACATGAAAAGATTTAGGGACATCACCCTAGCATAGTATAGTTTAGCTACTCATAGTGTTTAAGAAAATAACAAGAGTAAATGAAGTCATTACAAGAAATTATCGGTCGATATGATCTCCAATTGCGAGTGCTCTTGAAGATCTCTCCCAAATCCCTTGATTGCTCTTTCTCTGTAATTCTCTATTCTCAATGATCCAAGATGCCTCCTTCCTTCTTCCTGTTAGGTTTTAGTAGTGTTGGCTCTCATCCCCCGTATCCAAAAGGTCCAAAATACCCTTAATGAGTTCAAGGCTTTCAAAATATCAAAATTTGGAGATCTGCCCGCGCCTGCCAACACGGACCGTGTGCAGGAACACGGGTGCCCGTGTTGGTCAACTGCTCCTTTGTCAAAAATTCACTTTCTGCTCATCTTTTCACACGGACCGTGTGCAGGAACACGGGTGCCCGTGTGAAACCTCTGCCTAGCCTTCAAGATGGCTTTTCCATCCACTTTTTGACACGGGCCGTGTGCATGCACACGGGTGCCCGTGTTGACCTCAACTTTGGCTCTTTTGGCTTCTTTCTCCGCTCGTGCTCGCCATAAGTTTCTACCTCTCCCGTGCATCAACCTGGACACACACAAACTAACAACCAACGCATAAAACGGCACTTGAATAATATTCAAAACACACTAACATGCAACAATCATCACACAATCGAAAAACAAGAAACTTACTTGAAAAACATATGACAATGCCACTTAGTATTACCAAGATTGCGAATTTCGGTCGGAAAAAGATGCGGAAACTTACTAGAAATGGTGACCGATCAACAATCATAATCATCAACCGATGCAATAACAATATGAGCCACCACAACCAATTAAATCAAGTGTTTTAAATTAAATTCGAGTCACCACTCAAAACACTATTTTATTGCATAAATCACTTAATTAGTTACACTGTGCTCGAAACGGCACATCAAACGGACTAACAGTTAAAAAGTCATACATTGTTAAACTTAAAAAAAATTACAAACAGCAACAGCACGCGGCGCCAACATCTACACGCGGCGCGAAGCGAGGAAAAAGTTACGCCTTCGCGGCGCCAACATCTACACGCGGCGCGAAGCGAGGAAAAAGTTACGCCTTCGCGGCGCCAACACAGGTACGCGGCGCGACCTGTGCGTATCAAAACATCCTGACATTCTGCCCACCTGTTCGCGGCGCCACCCTGTGCACGCTGCGCGAACCGGCGATTTCAGAAACCCCAACCTGCAGAAAACAGCATTCTATCCTTCCCAATTGCTCTCAAATCATACCAGTACGAATTTCAGAAAAATAAACCACACATACGACATAAATTGCACGTTTACACATACTTCTAATCATGTTTAACATCATTATTCATCACCAATCATCATTCACAACCTAAATTGAATTAAGGTTCTATAAACCCCAAAACCCCAAACCCGACATACAATCCAATTCGGAATCCTAACATAAGAACTCTATTGAATCATTCATACAACCCATAATAGAGGTTAATGAGAAGAATCCCCCCTTACCTTAGCCAAATTCTTGAATTGGTTCCTCTTCCTCTTTGGCTCTCCTTCACGTTCTTCAGTTCCTCTTCTCACAGCTTCTGGTTTCCACGTTCTAATTTTTCCCTTCTCTTCTTGTTTTCCTTTATTTTATGAAAAACATAAAATTAGAAATGGGCTCTTACACAATTACACCTCCACTTTACTAATTCCACCGCATGGCCCAATGACTTAAAATTTCATTATTTTTCCACATAATTCAACAAAATGTTAATTCCCCATAATTAATTTAAAACTTGATCAAATTAATTAAATAAGAATTTTCGGGATGTTACATGGCTCAGTTGGTTGTTGTTTTGGCTGGTGAGAGTGAGGGCGTGAGTTCAAGTCCTTGTGGAGACAAAACCCAATTTTTTAACACTATTTTTCTTATTTTTCTTCACAACTTCATCAATTAATTTAACCAATCAAGTTAACTCATTTTTTATTCATTTTTTACACACTTCTTATTTTATATATGTATTTTATGAATATCAAAAAAATCACAAAAATATATTTATTTAATACATTTTTAATTAAGTTTAAAATGACATATTTTTAAGTGTTTTTAAATACTTTAAATATTGTTTTTTTATTTTGATTTTTCAAACTTAATCATTTGTAAATATTTTGTGATCAAACCCTAATCATCTAGGTGTTAATTAAGTATAATCTTTGTGTTTATTAATTTGATTTCTTTCAAAATTTCAAACCGTTTCAAAGCGAACGATCACCGTTTTTCAAAATGATAAACCATTTCTTTTTGAGTTTTTCTTTTCAAAAGAAACTATTGATTAAATCTTTTTGGGTTGATCAATTGATTTCAAAAATACCATGGGCCTCCATGTAGGTATAAGTCCCAAGCCCCTTTTTGTACATACTCTTTCCTTTTGCTTTGTACAATTTTTCTTTAAACAGAAAACTTCTTTCAAAACAAACTTTCAAACAGTTTTTCAAACGACGCATCTTTTAACAAAACAATCAACCATGTTTTATAAAATAAAACATGGGCCTCCACATAGGTATAAGTCCCGAGCCCTCTTGTAAATATTTGTTTGTATAACTTTTGAATAAACTCAATGGGCCTCTCCCCGAGTATAAGTCCCGAGCCCCCGTGTATACAAATGGATCATGCTTACAGGTATATTTCCTTCATAAACTCCATTATATACACATACTTTGTCATATATATGTATAACTGTTCATATTTGTTCATGTTTGTCCATTTTTGTTCATACTTGTTCATATTTGTGATTGTGTTATATATACTTGTTCAACTTAGTACAACACTAGGTTCCCCATAGCCTCCTATTGGGCTTCGTGCAAAGAATCTCCCTAGTTTAGGTTAGGACATAGAGTATGGTTTCCCGGTGAAATCGCTCTAAGAGCTCAAACCAACTATACCACGCCTCCTCTTGGGCTTTGTACAAACGACTTGTCCCTCCCATAGCCTCCTCTTGGGCTTACAATGCAAGGACCCTCGATAGTCCCTCCCATAGCCTCCTCTTGGGCTTACAATGCAAGGACCCTCGATAGTCCCTCCCATAGCCTCCTCTTGGGCTTACAATGCAAGGACCCTCGGATAGCCTCCTCTTGGGCTTCGTACAAGGACCCACGGGCTTCTTATAAGCATCCCCAATATCCAAATCAAATACCCTAGGAGATTAGACATTTATCATCTCTATGATAGGAGTATCTCATCTATATCATCACAAACAATCAATCAATCAAATTTCTTTTTTTGCCACAAGGCTGGCTAATCAATCAAACCTTTTTGCCACCATACTGGCTAATTAATCAAAGTTTTTGTCACAAGGCTGACTTCATTGAAACTTTTGCCACAAGGCTGGCTGATTAATCAAAACTTTTTGTCACAAGGCTGACTTCATTGAAAGTTTTTGCCACAAGGCTGGCTAAAAAGCATCTTTATCATTCTAAGCACCATAAGTGGCATGGCCCAGGGCTTATAATGAAAAGATTTTCAAACAAAAAACAAACAGATGTATGTGATGATATAGATTAGATACATCGAACATTTAGATGACATTTGTCTCTTATCCTTTGCTTCCACTAGCATAAGTGGGAACTACGATTGCTCTGACTTTCTCAACATCCCTTTGAGAATACGTAGGCACAAGGTCGTATCCTTGGCGAGCAAAACTTCTCCCTCAAACCACTCAAACCTTAGCACCCGTAGACCCCGAGCTACAGATGCTCTGATTCCCTCTAAGGGATATGTATGCAGAGGATCGCGATGATCTTTGCGAGCATAATCAAACAAACACCTTAGGTCCCACCTATTTCACAAGAACCTCTCAATAACAAGGAATGAAAAACATAACAAAGAAACCTATAGAGTACTATAGATACGTTGGGTGCTAATACCTTCCCTTCGTATAACCAACCCTCTTACCCAAAGATCTCTCCCCCCACTTTTAAGGTTATTGCAGCTTTTTTCCTTTTCCTACTTTGGAAACAATAAAAAGTTTGGTCGAAACAAAGAAAAATCATTTTTTGAGCACTCGAGCCCAAAGAAGGCATCAGGTGTCTCATCCCGAAAAAAGATACGATTTTTTCCTGCGACAGAAAAATGGCGACTTCACTGGGGACCATCTTTTTATTGTTTCCAAAGGGAGGGTTAATTCTATTTGCTATTTTTTTAATTTCATTTTTGTTACATGTGTGGTTCTGGTTCTGTTACTTGTGTGGTTCTGTTACAAGTGATACATTATGGACAAATCCTAACCCGGATTAAGTACACATAAGAATTAGGTGGAGGGTATAGTCATGTACAGGCGTACGTGAGAATCCTTCCGCTCAGTGGAGGTTTCTTGTTGGTAATATATGTTTAGCATGTTTTGTAGCGAAAACATTATTGCTGCATTGAACTGTAGAAGCTGAGTTGGCCGTAGAACCCCAACCCATCCTGGCCTTATTAGGTTGTGGCGCAGAAACGATTCAGGTGAAGACTTGGATAGTTGTCATGCGGAGAGCCACACTCAGACGAGTTTTTCTTGAGAATATTTCTGGCTCACAAGTTCAGTCGTGCAAGCCGGTAATATCCGAAAGAAGAATGTAGACTCTGACGTATCAGTAGAACATGTTGTGCAGGTGATTAACTAGAACTATCCCATTTTTGGTTCTCTGACCTCATGCTCGTGACGCTGGACCTTTGAACCTATGCGTACCATGTTTGTGTACCATATTTGTGTTACCATGTTTGTAGTACCATGTTTGCGTTACCATGTTCGCTTTACTATGTTTGAATATGTGGCATCCATGCATCCATGCATTCATACATTCATTAAAAAACCCATCTTTTTCCATAAAAACATGATTTCTCCAAAGATTTAGAGGATTTTCTTTGCAAACATTATAGGATTTAGTTATGGAAGGGGTAAAAAGGTATACCAAAAAGTACGGTTTCAAAGCGCCTGATGTGGGAAAACAGATAGAATTAGCATCTTCTGTACAAGATCCTTCTAATTTTAGGAAAAGTTATGGAAAGCTTTTGCCTATCCTGAACACTCATGTTGATGAAGGACTTCTCAAAACTCTGGTTCAGTTCTATGATCCCGTTTACCGGTGTTTTACCTTTCCAGACTACCAGTTGGTACCGACCTTGGAAGAATATGCCAATCTTTTGGGTATTCCCGTGTCTGATAAAATACCTTTCAATGGTTTGGAAGCCATTCCTAAGTCACACGTCATTGCAGCAAGTATCCACTTGAAGAAGTCTGAAGTAGAGAGTAATTGGACTACCAAAGGAAACCTCCCGGGATTGACTTCGCACTTCCTAATAAAGAAAGCCTTTGATTTCATAGAAACTGGTAGCATGATAGCTTTTGAAGCTATACTAGCCTTGCTCATCTATGGGTTGGTTCTGTTTCCCAATGTCAACGACTTTGTTGATATCAACGCCATAAAAATCTTTTTGAATGGAAATCCTGTTCCGACTTTGCTTGGTGACATGTATTTCTCTGTCCATCATAGGAATCGCCAAGGCGGTGGAATCATTGTATGTTGTGCACCTCTGTTGTTCAAATGGATTGTTTCACACTTACATGAGTCTCCTATTTTCACGGAAAACCGAGAAGGTTTGCGTTGGCCTCGAAGACTTATGTCCCTTACTAATCATGATATTCATTGGTATACCTTGGCTCACTGTGGTACAGAAACCATTGAAAGTTGTGGAGAGTTTGCCAACGTACCCCTCATTGGTACACAAGGAGGAATTAACTACAATCCGGTCCTAGCCCGACGACAACTCGGGTATGCAAATTCAGCTAAACCCATTGGTCTCGCAGTGGAATGCTACTTTTACCAAGAAGGGGATGATCCTCAAAGGTTGAAAACAAGAATGGTGAGAGCTTGGTACGACGTCCGATGGAAAGAAAAAGGTGAGGCAAGAAATTGCATTGCTGTGGACGCCCACACCTGCTGGGTAAAGAAAAGAGCAAAGGAGTTCCAAATGCCTTATGCTTATGAAAAACCCATGTTTCCTGCAGTATCTCAACGACCCAACATTCCCACTATGGTGGAATACCAAGACACTTTGGCTAAGATGAGGTTAGAAAAAGACGCTTGGGAAGAAAAGTTTCGTAAGACCAATGTGGAAAACAGAAAGTTGAAAAAAAGAGTGAAAGATCACGAAGAAACTCTCTATTATCAAGATGGATGGCTCATGAACAAAGATGAGAAGATTCGTCAGAAAGACGATGCAATCAAGAGGTACATCAAAGAAAGAAAGAAAAAGCTTGAAGGCTCAACAAGCAACGCTCCGACTCCTGATGATTGGAAGAATGTTGTTGACACACTGAGGACCGAAAAGGCCGAATTGAAAGCTTACTATGGGAAAGAAATCATGAAGCTCAAGCTGCACAATGCATTTGGTTCTTCGTCTGATGAAGATGCTTAGGATTGTTTAGCTTTTCATTTATCATTTGCTTTTGTAAGGAGCTACGCTCCAATGTTGTAACATTTCCCATTTATTTAATAAAAGAATAGTTTGTGTTCAAATGTTTGCAAGAAAATAATCTTTAAAATATTTGGAAGAATCATAAACCTTTTTTTTTGCATACATCATTCTGCATATCGAGTCCGTTGTATAGAGTCTCATCTTTTGGATCTTTCTCCAATAGATCGTCAAGCTGTCGCGTCTCAAAGTTTCTCGACCGCGCTCGCAATCAGATCACAGATACAATACTCGTTCAAACAGAAGAAGAGTAATGGAACACTCTGAACAAGAGAATATTGAGCTTCGTGGTACAGTGACCACCCTTCAAGAAAAGTTGGAAAGTCTCACTACTCTGGTTGACTCCTTAATGGCCGCACAGAATCAGCAGCCGCCACCCAACAGTCAAGCAACAGTAACATCTGAAGTCACTACTCCAGTCTCTACAGTTGCATTCAGCATTCCATCTTTCTCCATGCCAGAAGGTTGGGGCACGCCTTTTAGCTTTGGTGCAGGTTTCCGCCATAATTTCTCTGGGGTTCAAACAACCACAACTGAAGCGCTTGCTACACAAGGTTCGGCGTTTATTCCACATTCAGGGGTAACTTTTTCCCAGATCACTATGGCACTTTCTCAACCCACTATGACGGTTCCGACCCCTACGGTTCACACAGTTCCTTATAGTGGCAATGAGATTTATCATGATCAGGATGATAGCATAAATCAGCGTAATCTTGTGGGAGATCTCCAAGAGCAGTTCAACAAGATTCAACTGGAAGTCAAAGCTATTCGTGGCAAAGATTTGTTTGGAAAGAATGCCCAGGAACTATGTTTGGTTCCCAGTGTACAAATACCTGCTAAATTCAAGGTCCCTGACTTTGAGAAGTACAAAGGTAGTTCTTGTCCACAAAGCCATCTTGTGATGTATGCTAGGAAGATGTCTACTTATGCAGATAATCATCAGTTGCTTATCCATTACTTTTAAGACAGTTTGACTGGTACCGCACTGAAGTGGTACACAGGTTTGGATAGCACCAATATTCGGACTTTCAATGACCTAGGTGAGGCCTTTGTCCGACAATACAAATACAACTCGGATATGGCTCTAGACAGAGATCAGCTTCGATCCATGGCTCAGAAAGATCATGAAGCTTTCAAAGAATATGCCCAACGATGGAGAGAAACTGCTGCTCAGATTAATCCACCGTTAAAAGAGAAAGAGATGACAAAGATCTTCTTGAATACTCTTGGCCCGTTTTACTATGAACGCATGATTGCTAGTGCTCCAAGTGATTTCACCGAAATGGTAAACATGGGGATGTGTCTAGAAGAAGGAGTCCGAACCGGACGTCTAACTAAAGAAGGTGGATCTTCAAGTGGAACCAAAAAGTTTGGAAGTGGTTTCCCAAAGAAGAAAGAACAAAGTGTTGACATGGTATCCCAAGGAAAGCCAAGAGGAAACGTCAATCATCAACGTCAAATTGCTGCTATTGCGCCAGTTGTTAATACAGCACCAAATCCGGGATTTACCCCGCAGTTTCAACAACAACAGCCTCGACAGCAAGCTCAACAGTTTAACAATCAGAATCGTGTGCAAAGAGCTCCACAGTTCGATCCGATTCCAATGACTTACACATAATTGTACCCTGCTTTGATTGAAAGAGGTCTTGTTCAAACTAAAGCACCACCACCCGTACCTGAGAAACTCCCATGGTGGTACAAAGCTGAGGTCTCATGCCCTTATCATCAAGGAGCACCTGGCCATGATCTTGAGCATTGCATAGCCTTGAAATATGAAGTTCAGAGGTTGGTTAGATCTAATCTCCTCTCTTTCAGAAATTTGAATCCAAATGTGCAAGCAAATCCGCTGCCCAATCATGGAGGGCATGTTGTAAACATGGTGTATGGATGTCCTGGTCCATATCGAGTCTATAATATCAATTTCTCAAGAGCAGATTTGGTACAAATGCACGCTACTCTCTGTCAAGGGAAGAATTTTCGCCATCATCACTACAGTTCCTGTAGCATATGTTGTGTAGATCCTCACGGATGTTCGATTGTGAGAAGAGATCTCCAAGTTTTGCTAGATAATGGTACTATTCAGATCTACAGAAATAGGAATGAAGATGAAGTTAACATGATAGAATGTTATCCGCATGAGCTTTTAGTCTCAGATATCAACTCGGAAATGCCTAAAGTTAACGTCATCGTTCCTCATTTCAACATGCCCGGGCGCATAGAAGTTACTTACAATAAACCAAAGGTTCCTATTGCTCCTTTGATCATTTGTCTACCTGGACCTGTTCCTTATGACTCTGACAAGGCAGTTCCATACAACTATAATGCAACAATGATAAAGGATGGACAAGAAGTTCCTTTACCTACTCTTTCATCTGTCGTGAACATCGCTGATGTGAGTCGAGTAACAAGAAGTGGACGTGTGTACACTCCACTACCTCCAAAGCAGCCTATTGCTCCCGCAACCAGGCAAAATCCTGTTAATACACCAGTGGGGAATCCTGTGGAAATTCCTATCAGTAATACAAGCACTGATGTTGGTCAATCCAGTGGAACCAATGTCAATCCTGTGGAAATTACTGAAGATCTCGGATTCAATGCATCTACCAAGATTTATAATCCTGAAGATGGTTATTATCACATAAACGCCATTTTTGAAGATGAAGGGGAAGATGGCCCCGCAGTTGACTCGGAAAGTGTCTCTGACAATGAGTCTCTTCATCTTGAGGATTGGGAATTACATCCTGAAAATTCTGAAGATTGTGATTCATCTTATGCTCTTCAAGAAGTAGAAGAAGACCGTTTCAACTCTACAAAGAACAAGGGTGACAAACCAGGACCTTCAAATCCTGCTCGACCAGCGGTCAATGTCAATACTGAGGATAATTCTGAGGAGAACTTTCCTGAATACATAATACACAGAGGAGTTCGTTGCTACTGGAAAGCTGTCGACGTTCCAAATGTTGTTCGCCGCTCAAAGTAATCACCTCGCTGTTATTTTGACCTCCTGCCTTGCCCAAAGCAGAGAGATGTTTTATAGGGCTTTGCTTTTAAATGTTCCGCCCAAATAACTTTGTGTATAGGGCTTTGTTTTAAAAGTTTCCCTCTTTGTCCTGCCCGAGACAAATGAGTTTGTGTTTAGGGCTTTGTTTCAAAAATGAATCATAAATAAAGTGTCATTTTGAATTCCCTACACTATGTGTTTTATTTTTTGCTTTTTTCTGGAAATGGTAATCCTAAAAAACCAAAAAAAAAATTTCAAAAAAAATCTGCATACACTCTTGCATTCATAAATTTTCTAAAATAAATATAAATCATATGTGCAGATTTATTATTGATGAACCCATTGAATGCAATAACCCTATGCCCTCTCCCAACTTTGAGTTTCCTGTGTTCGAAGCCGAAGAAGAGGAAGAAGAGGAGATCCCGGACGAGATCTATCGATTACTTAAGCACGAGGAAAGAGCCATTCTGCCTCACAAAGAGCCTTTAGAAAGAATCAACTTGGGTTCTGAAGAAGACAAAAAAGAAGTGACCATTGGATCGCTGCTTGATACTGATATCAAGAGTAAGTTGACAGACCTTCTCAAAGAATATGTTGACGTGTTTGCCTGGTCCTACCAAGACATGCCTGGGTTGGATACCAATATTGTTCAGCATTACTTGCCATTGAAGCCAGAATGTCCGCCAATTAAGCAGAAATTGCGAAGGACTCACCCTGATATGGCTAACAAGATCAAAGTGGAAGTTCAAAAGCAACTCGACGCAGGTTTTCTTGTCACCTCAAAATATCCTCAATGGTTGGCCAACATAGTGCCAGTTCCGAAGAAAGATGGAAAAGTCAGAATGTGTGTTGACTACCGTGACTTAAACAAGGCCAGTCCAAAAGATGACTTTCCATTACCTCATATTGACATGCTGGTTGATAACACCGCTAAGTTCAACGTCTTTTCCTTCATGGACGGGTTCTCCGGTTATAATCAGATTAAGATGGCTCCTGAAGACATGGAGAAGACATCTTTCATCACCCCATGGGGTACCTTTTGCTATAAAGTGATGCCGTTTGGATTAAAGAATGCAGGCGCAACTTACCAAAGGGCAATGACTACTCTCTTTCATGACATGATGCATAAAGAAATTGAAGTTTATGTGGACGACATGATAGCCAAGTCCAGCATAGAAGAAGAACATATTGAATACCTTTTGAAGTTGTTTCAACGACTGAGGAAATATCAGCTTCGCTTGAATCCTAACAAATGTACTTTTGGGGTTAGATCTGGAAAACTCTTGGGTTTCATTGTCAGCCAAAGAGGAATTGAAGTAGATCCCGACAAAGTCAGAGCTATTCAAGAGATGCCTGCACCAAAAACTGAAAAGCAAGTAAGAGGATTTCTCGGACGATTGAACTATATCTCCAGATTCATCTCTCAAATGACTGCTACTTGTGGGCCAATTTTCAAGCTTCTCCGCAAAGATCAAGGGGTTGTATGGACTGAAGATTGCCAGAAAGCGTTTGACAGTATCAAGGAATACCTGTTAGAACCACCAATATTGATTCCTCCAGTTGAAGGAAGACCACTAATCATGTACCTTACCGTGTTGGAAGAATCCATGGGTTGTATGCTTGGACAACCAGATGAAACCGGTAAGAAGGAGCATGCTATCTATTACCTGAGTAAGAAATTCACAGATTGTGAGTCTCGTTACTCCATGCTCGAAAAAACATGTTGTGCTTTGGCTTGGGCTTCAAAACGTCTCCGCCAATACATGATCAACAATACTACTTGGCTAATCTCCAAAATGGATCCAATCAAGTATGTCTTTGAAAAGCCTGCCTTAACAGGAAGGATTGCCCGATGACAGATGCTGTTATCTGAGTATGACATTGAGTACCGTGCTCAAAAAGCGGTCAAAGGAAGCATTCTCGCCGATCACTTGGTGCATCAACCAATTAATGAATATCAATCTCTCAAGTTCGACTTTCCTGACGAAGATGTCATGTACTTAAAGATGAAAGACTGTGACGAACCATTACCTGAAGAAGGTCCTGATCCTGGATCAAGATGGGGCCTAATTTTTGATGGAGCAGTAAACGCTTTTGGCAATGGAATTGGGGCAATCATCATCACTCCCAAGGGTACTCATATCTCGTTCTCTGCTTGATTGCTATTTGATTGTACCAACAACATCGCAGAATATGAAGCTTGTATCATGGGTCTCGAAGAAGCCATTGACTTAAGGATCAAGATCCTCGACATATATGGAGATTCATCCCTCGTGATCAACCAAATCAAAGACAAGTGGGAAACTTACCACCCTGGCTTGATTCCTTACAGAGATTATGCAAGACGTCTGTTGACTTTCTTCAACAAGGTGGAATTGCATCATATACCTCGAGATCAGAATTGAATGGCAGACGCCTTGGCTACTCTATCTTCCATGTTCAAAGTCAATCATTGGAATGATATGCCTAAAGTCAGAATTACGCGCCTTGAAAGGCCCGCCTATGTGTTTGCAACCGAAGCAGTCATCGATGATAAACCATGGTTCCACGACATCAAGCGCTTCCTTCAAACTCAAGAGTACCCGCTTGGGGCATCAAACAAAGATAAGAAAACTCTAAGGAGGCTTTCTGGCAGTTTCTTCCTGAACGGAGATGTGCTATACAAAAGAAACTTCGACATGGTTTTGCTCAGATGCGTGGATAGACACGAAGCAGACATGTTAATGCATGAAGTGCATGAAGGGTCCTTTGGAACTCATTCAAATGGGCATGCAATGTCCAAAAAGATCTTAAGAGCAGGATACTATTGGTTGACAATGGAATCTGACTGTTACAAACACGTGAAGAGGTGTCACAATTGCCAGATCTACGCAGATAAGATCCATGTGCCACCGACTCTACTCAACGTTCTATCATCTCCGTGGCCTTTCTCCATGTGGGGTATCGACATGATTGGAATGATCGAACCGAAAGCTTCAAACGGTCATCGTTTCATCTTGGTAGCAATTGATTACTTCACCAAATGGGTCGAAGCAGCATCTTATGCCAATGTTACAAGACAAGTGGTTGTGAGGTTTATCAAGAATAACATCATTTGCCGATATGGTGTTCCCAGCAAGATCATTACTGACAATGGTTCAAACTTGAATAACAAAATGATGTAAGAATTGTGTGAGGAATTCAAGATTGAGCATCATAACTCTTCTCCTTACAGACCAAAAATGAATGGCGCCGTTGAAGCCGCTAACAAGAATATTAAGAAGATCGTCCAGAAAATGGTCGTCACTTACAAAGACTGGCACGAAATGCTGCCATTTGCTTTACATGGGTACCGTACTTCAGTGCGTACTTCAACAGGGGCAACTCCCTTTTCTCTAGTATACCGCATGGAAGCCGTGCTCCCCGTAGAAGTTGAAATCCCATCAATGAGAGTCCTCATGGAGACTAAGTTATCAGAGGCTGAATGGTGTCAAAGCAGATACGATCAGTTGAACTTAATCGAAGAAAAACGTATGACTACTCTATGCCATGGACAGTTATACCAAGTAAGGATGAAACAAGCCTTCAACAAAAAGGTTCGACCTCGTGAATTTCAAGAAGGCGACCTCGTGCTTAAAAAGATCTTGTCTTTTCAACCAGATTCTAGGGGCAAATGGTCTCCTAATTACGAAGGCCTGTATGTTGTCAAAAGAACATTTTCTGGCGGCGCCATGACTCTTGCAACCATGGATGGTGATGAACTCCCACATCCTGTGAATGCTGATGCAGTCAAGAAATACTTTGTCTAAAAAAGAACAAAAGAACAGCTCGCTAAGTCGAAAACCCGCAAAGGGCGACTTAGGCAAAAATGAGCGTCTCGGTGGACTGAAAACCCGAAAGGGCGGTCCAGGCAAAAATTAGAGACAATAAACAGAAAAAAATTCATCCTAGTAGATTGAAAACCTGAAAGGGCAATCTAGGCAAAAATTAGGGATTTATGACAAAGTAACTGCATCAGTCCGTACTTCGTCACCTGAGGAGTCTTTTTCATCAAAGGATCTTCAATCAAATCATCGCCAATCTGAAGCGACAAGCACAGTTGGAACTTAAAGTTGTTAGGGAAAATAGTGGTTATTGCTTTCAATGTAGCCTTTTCCGCATAATTACCATTTCTAACTTTTGTAAATACTCCATGGAATCACGCCTTTAGCTGATTACCATCCTATTAAATAAATTTGAGCCTTGTGCCCATTTGTTTGCATTCTCTAAATTCTTTTAGCTTGCAAAATGACGCTTTAATTGTGTTATTCGTTTTTTAAAGAAAAGAAAAAAAGTTTTAAATGAATTTACTTTCCTTTTTTCAAAATAAAAGCGAAACTTTCCTTTGAGTTGTGAACAACAGAAGGAACATCAACAGCTATCTCCATAGGATGAATCAAATATTATGATAGGAAAAGCTCTTCTATCCCCAGTGAAGAAGGTCTTTTATCCCCAGTGAAGAAGGTCTTTTATCCCCAGTAACGAAGATTTTCTATCTCCAGTGAAGAAGTTCTTCCATCTTAGTGAGAAAAGATGCTCGTCTTCCCCAGAGAAGTTTAAAGCATGCAACACCATTCATCACCTGTGTTATCTACACCGTGTTGAAGAACATTTGCCAAGTATCTGGTTATATTGCGACGTCGGTCCCTCTCCAGTATACTTCTTTGTCAGTATTGTTAGCATGCATGCGACATTCATGACATTCATCATTCATACATATTTGCATCATTTATGCATCATTGCATTTTTCAAATGTCTGCCTAAAATCACTTGTTCAGGATATATCTATCCCAAAAAAAAGAAGGAAAAAAGAAAAAAGAAAAAGAAAAACGAAACAGGTATGGGCGTGTCATCTCTCTAGTAGGTTGTCACCCATAAGCAGAAAGAACATCTTCTTTCTCCATTTCCCCACTGAGATTATTCCTCGTGGAAGAAGGTTGCTTTAGTTTCTCCTCTCAAAACAAAGGAGAAAATTCCCAGTTGAGTTCATTCCTCATTGGGTACAAAGTCTTGTTTGACTGTCTCTTTCCAATTCATTCTTGGATAGAACCTTGTCTTTACCAAAGATTCAAGTTCCGATTCCTCAAACAGAGTCGTGAAAAGTGGAACCATAAGCAATAGCCTCATCATCTGAGCAGCTTATGTCTCTTTTAAAAGATTTTTCCTTTCTAGGAAATCAATCGTGAAGACCATTTGACAATCAGGGCCTTATTACTATTCACAAGGCTGAATAACCAGTAATTTCCCTAACAAAGTCTCCAGGATCATTTTATCACTCGGCTGATAATTGATCATGTCTTCAAAACCACTATCACGAGGCTGGTAGTTGGAAACCTTCTTGTTCTGGTTATATTATTTAACATGTCTATCACAATGCTGATAGTCGGTAATATTAACCGAACCTTTGAAACTCTTTTACCTTGTCAAGTCTATCACCATGCTGATAGTCGGTAATACAGTTTCATACCTTTCACCTTCGCATTATTAACAAGTCTATCCATGTGTTGATAGTCGTTAATGTCGATAGGTAAGCTTTTCTTACAAAGCTATCATTCCCCGGTGAAGCATACACTTGCTTTCCCGAAAAGAAAAAACGGATTCTCTTCCTAAAACGGATTGAGACATCCTTCTCGATCTCTTGTCCCCAGTGGAGTCAGTTTTGATATCCCTCGGTAAAGATATCCTTGCATCATCCGCAATTTTGGTATCTTAGGTCCAAAATTCGCGTCTTCTGATATTTAAGTCTCTTCCACTCTATCAAAACGAAGATTTTCAATCTTCATGTCTCAGGTTGAAGAAACTTAAATAGGGGCATCTGTCATACCCCAATTTTTGACCTAAGATACCACCTCATATCATAGCATATGCATCATTTGCATCTCTAACAAATTGCATAGTTTGTGTTTGCTACTTGTGACTCAGCAGGATTAAATCAAGAAATCACTCATCAGTACAAGCAACAATCAATTAGGGCTTTGTTCTCACTTCATCTCAAATGAATGATCTTCATCAACAATCAACATTTGGTCCTCAAAGATTCATTTCAACAAGCTCAGGGACTTTGAATCAACCAAATTAGGGTTTTGACTGAAGATAGCATACCCCTGATTTTTGCTCAGGATTTGACCTAATGACTTGGGACATGACCTCAAGACCCCAAGTGCATCATTTTGACCTAATCCATTGGCTCAAGACATCTCCTACACAAGGATTGATCAACAGTGAAATTTCAAATCATCGGAATAGGGTTTTAAACTATCAGGGACTGAAATCAGGGATCACATTTGGGAAACCCTAAAAATCCCCAGGAAGTCAATCAAAGATTTCAATCATCTTCAAATAATCCCTATGACAACATCCAATGGAAATTGTGTCTCAATTCAAGATCCACAGTCATCAATTTCATCAGGTTGACAATTAGGGTTTTTTGACCTAAATCACCTGAACAACTGACTTTTTAATCAGAACATGGTGCCACAACTTAAACCATGGCTCAAGGTCTTCCAATAACTCAATGTGATCCATTCATACCACTCATTTGATGGGGATAGCTTGATTCATTTGAAATCTCCAGAAACGCGATTCGTCTGAAAAAGTCAACTGTACAAGATCACCATTGACTTTTGGGGAATTTTGGTCAACCTTGACTTTTGAAGTTTTGAATCATCAATATATGATATATGAAGTCATTTGATCAAGAAAAATCAAGAAAATCAATCAAGAATCAAAAAGTCAAAAGTTTGACTTTCCATACTTATAAAAATTCTAAGTGTTTTTCAATGGTTTTTTCCAAACTTTGGAAGGGAATTTCTCAAAATTTCACCTACAAACTGAAAAAAAACTTCCAACATGAAAGTTGTAGATTTTGATCCAATAAACAACTTTGTCACATATGATGATTTTCCAAAAGATCAACCATTTAAGAGATATGGAGCTTCAAAGTTGGCATCTTTTGAAAATTTCACTTAAAATCTCATTTTCTTCAAAGTTCATGGATCTTTTTCACCCATTTCCTTAAAGGTCTTGAAGAAACTTTCAACTAGGGTTTTGAAGTACATAAAATGAGCTTTCCAAAATGTCCAATAGCATGATAAAATATGGAGTGTAGCTATGGTTTTGAATTTTGACATTAGAGGTCATTATGCATGAAATTACAAGCCATTTTCACTAAGTTCATACACTATATGGCCTATAATACAAGTGATGACACACCAATGCAATAATTGGAAGATATTTTTTTGGTTTGAGATCAGAATGGAAAGAGATAAGAAGCTTGGCAAAATAACCATGGTTAAGTCACTTTTAACCATATGCATTAAATGTGAAAGATTCCATTTTATCTCTTAAGCCAAATCATCACTCTTTGATCCACTTGCAAGGGCTTTGTATTCAGAAAGCTTGGCCTATAAATAGAGGTCATTTCCACTCTCCAAATCACACCAAAACCTCACAAATTATAGGTTTTCTCTTTCTTTCTTAAGTTGCAAGTTTCATGAGTTTCAAAGAGGTAGAAATCTCAACCTCCAAACCCTTGAAGTTCTGGCCAAAGTAATGATTCTAACATCTCATAAACATCATATGTGATATGTTTGATCCATTCACACACCCCAAATCACCCCAAAACTCAGAATCATCATCTCACCTCCATGTTTGCATAAAGTGAACCTTAACATGCCAATTCTCACATCAAGCCATATCTGCCCAAACTATCACTTCTAACACCCTCCATATACTTCATATGAATGATCCAAACACTCACATATGACCTGTAACCTCATAATTTTCAAATTCGATTCACACTCCAAAGGCTCTGCAGATCGGGTTCCATAGCTTAGCACAGGTGAATTCAAATTGCTCCAAGCATCCAGACACCTTCCATAATCATCATTGAAGCTATTCAGATTGATACAAAGCACCTGTAACACCTCCAGATCAAAATTCAATTCTCAGTTTGGCCGTTTTTGAGGTAAGTACACTTGAACTTCAAACTCTATGAATCATGCATCATAAATGAAATATTGCTTTGCCATCTTGTTTCTGCACTATCACTGATCAATAACCCTCAATCAATTTCATAATTCATCAATCATACACAATTTCAGATTGAATCATAGAATTAGGGTTCTTCGTGTTCATCAGAAAATTGATAGCCTTAGAGTGAAAATAAATGAAATTAAAGGTCACCATCATGTTCCTTATGAAAAAACGAGTGAGATGGACCCTTTACTTGATCAATTTCATTCAGTTTCGAAGATTTTCAAATTCTTGTTGAGGGTTTGTTCTTGGCGCCAAATTTTGTTCAAAGGTTTTTTTGAAATTGATTGAAAATATATTTAATTGGGCGCGTGTTATTTACAAGCCACAAGCTTGGCTCAGTTGGTTGTTGTTTTGGCTGGTGAGAGTGAGGGCGTGAGTTCAAGTCCTTGTATTTTTCTTATTTTTCTTCACAACTTCATCAATTAATTTAACCAATCAAATTAACTCATTTTTTATTCATTTTTTACACACTTCTTATTTTATATATGTATTTTATGAATATCAAAAAAATCACAAAAATATATTTATTTAATACATTTTTAATTAAGTTTAAAATGACATATTTTTAAG
Organism: Vicia villosa; assembly: GCF_029867415.1. Taxonomy (NCBI): domain Eukaryota; kingdom Viridiplantae; phylum Streptophyta; class Magnoliopsida; order Fabales; family Fabaceae; genus Vicia; species Vicia villosa. The sequence goes on from NC_081180.1 coordinate 49,427,638, forward strand.
TGTTTTTAAATACTTTAAATATTGTTTTTTTTTATTTTGATTTTTCAAACTTAATCATTTGTAAATATTTTGTGATCAAACCCTAATCATCTAGGTGTTAATTAAGTATAATCTTTGTGTTTATTAATTTGATTTCTTTCAAAATTTCAAACCGTTTCAAAGCGAACGATCACCGTTTTTCAAAATGATAAACCATTTCTTTTTGAGTTTTTCTTTTCAAAAGAAACTATTGATTAAATCTTTTTGGGTTGATCAATTGATTTCAAAAATACCATGGGCCTCCATGTAGGTATAAGTCCCAAGCCCCTTTTTGTACATACTCTTTCCTTTTGCTTTATACAATTTTTCTTTAAACAGAAAACTTCTTTCAAAACAAACTTTCAAACAGTTTTTCAAACGACGCATCTTTTAACAAAACAATCAACCATGTTTTATAAAATAAAACATGGGCCTCCACATAGGTATAAGTCCCGAGCCCTCTTGTAAATATTTGTTTGTATAACTTTTGAATAAACTCAATGGGCCTCTCCGCGAGTATAAGTCCCCAGCCCCCGTGTATACAAATGGATCATGCTTACAGGTATATTTCCTTCATAAACTCCATTATATACACATACTTTGTCATATATATGTATAACTGTTCATATTTGTTCATGTTTGTCCATGTTTGTTCATACTTGTTCATATTTGTGATTGTGTTATATATACTTGTTCAACTTAGTACAACACTAGGTTCCCCATAGCCTCCTATTGGGCTTCGTGCAAAGAATCTCCCTAGTTTAGGTTAGGACATAGAGTATGGTTTCCCGGTGAAATCGCTCTAAGAGCTCAAACCAACTATACCACGCCTCCTCTTGGGCTTTGTACAAACGACTTGTCCCTCCCATAGCCTCCTCTTGGGCTTACAATGCAAGGACCCTCGATAGTCCCTCCCATAGCCTCCTCTTGGGCTTACAATGCAAGGACCCTCGATAGTCCCTCCCATAGCCTCCTCTTGGGCTTACAATGCAAGGACCCTCGGATAGCCTCCTCTTGGGCTTCGTACAAGGACCCACGGGCTTCTTATAAGCATCCCCAATATCCAAATCAAATACCCTAGGAGATTAGACATTTATCATCTCTATGATAGGAGTATCTCATCTATATCATCACAAACAATCAATCAATCAAATTTCTTTTTTTGCCACAAGGCTGGCTAATCAATCAAACCTTTTTGCCACCATACTGGCTAATTAATCAAAGTTTTTGTCACAAGGCTGACTTCATTGAAACTTTTGCCACAAGGCTGGCTGATTAATCAAAACTTTTTGTCACAAGGCTGACTTCATTGAAAGTTTTTGCCACAAGGCTGGCTAAAAAGCATCTTTATCATTCTAAGCACCATAAGTGGCATGGCCCAGGGCTTATAATGAAAAGATTTTCAAACAAAAAACAAACAGATGTATGTGATGATATAGATTAGATACATCGAACATTTAGATGACATTTGTCTCTTATCCTTTGCTTCCATTAGCATAAGTGGGAACTACGATTGCTCTGACTTTCTCAACATCCCTTTGAGAATACGTAGGCACAAGGTCGTATCCTTGGCGAGCAAAACTTCTCCCTCAAACCACTCAAACCTTAGCACCCGTAGACCCCGAGCTACAGATGCTCTGATTCCCTCTAAGGGATATGTATGCAGAGGATCGCGATGATCTTTGCGAGCATAATCAAACAAACACCTTAGGTCCCACCTATTTCACAAGAACCTCTCAATAACAAGGAATGAAAAACATAACAAAGAAACCTATAGAGTACTATAGATACGTTGGGTGCTAATACCTTCCCTTCGTATAACCAACCCTCTTACCCAAAGATCTCTCCCCCCACTTTTAAGGTTATTGCATCTTTTTTCCTTTTCCTACTTTGGAAACAATAAAAAGTTTGGTCGAAACAAAGAAAAATCATTTTTTGAGCACTCGAGCCCAAAGAAGGCATCAGGTGTCTCATCCCGAAAAAAGATACGATTTTTTCCCGCGACAGCTATCAATCTTCTTTAGCACAAACTTTGGAAGAGGGAAGCAACTCATCCAATATTGTGCAATGGCAGCTATGATACTCTTTACCAGTTGAACTCTTCTTGCATATGTCAACAGTTTGCTGGTCCAATGGTGGATACGAGCCATAATCTTGTCAATAAGAGGCAGGTAGTGTTGGAGACTCAGCCTCTTATGGGTCAGGGGAACTCCAAGGTATTTAACAGGGAAAACACCTTCCTTGAACCCAGTAATAGCATGAAGTCTTTGCTGCATATGAGTGTCAACACCACAACAAAACATAGTGCTCTTGGTGGGATTAGCTATCAGACCAGTGGAGTCAGTGAAAGTCTTGAAAGCCTTCTGGATCTTCTGGGTCTTGAAAAAAAATATTTTTGATATTTTGATGATTAATTAAATAAATTAAAGAGAAAATTATTTTTGTATTTTGAATTAAACCTAAATATATGATTTAAACTAAAAAACATAATTAAAACCTAAATGGAATTGACGTAGATGAAGTTAACTTAAGTGAATTTAATCTAGTCCTAAATAAAATTACACTAAATGACATTAGCTTAATATTCTCCTAAAAACCCTAAATAAAATTAATTAAAAGGGGACTAAAATATGAGAATAAATGAAAAAAGATTAAATTAAATAAATAAATTATTCAACTTTATAGAATAAAAAAAAGTCATATTTTAGATTTTTTTTAGTAAAACGAAATAAATGGTTTTAGTTACTTTACGAAATGAAAAAAATCTAATAAAATCTAAAGTTATTAACCAAACTTAAATAAATAAAAAATGAAAAGAATATTTTTTGATATTTTTAATATTTGATATATTTTTCTAATGTTAATAATAATAATAATACTAACAATAATAATAATAATAATAATAATAATAATAATTATTATTATTATTATTATTATTATTATTATTATTATTATTATTATTATTCTAAATAAAAAACAATTAAAATAAAGAAGATGATTAGGAAGCGGTAGGTTAGTAAAAGTGTATAAATCCCAAATTAAATAAAATTCTAATTTTAATTCATTTTAATAATAAAACAATAATTTAAATAATAATAAAAAAGTTAACAAAATGGGGATCAACCCCTCTTGTCTCACTTGAAAGAAATTGGCACTAAATATGACTTTTCAAAGGTTATGGCTTCCCATAAATAAATGACACACTGGATAAAAAATAAAACAAGAAAAATAAAAATAAAACAAAAATGAATTTTTATTTACCCATTTTAAAGAGTTGAGTAATTTTATCCATCTGAGTTGAGTAATTTTATCCAGTTGAGTAATTTTTATTTACCTTAGGTGTTCTTTTTGATGTGTCATATTTTTATTTATAAATAGTAATATACTTTTATTTAATTATATATTTACCCCAAATATATTTAATAGTAATTTTTATTTTTTAAAATAAAACAAAATCTTTTCAACTTCTGTATCAATTCTTATTACAACTTTTTTCTATTCTTCTCCACTTTGATTCCTGAGAAAAGAATTTTTTTTTATCTCTTCTCTCTCACTCATATTTTTTATTGATTGCTACACTTATACTTTGCTAGATCTCTACTCATTCTCATAAGGTAATTTCTCTTGTCTTTTCTTTAATTTTGTATTTGCTTTCTGTTATTAGTATTCATAGAAATATAGTTTGTTGGACGTACCTAGATTTTTTGGAAGGAGATTTTTTATTCTGTGATTTGATTTCTACATTTTTGTTTTTGTTAAATGTACCTGTTATTAGTTTTGTTTTTGTTGAAATATAGTTTGGTGTATTTGATTTCTACTCTCTCATATTTGTATTTGATTCCTACTCATTGGAAGGAGATTTTTTGTTCTTAGAATTTTATAAACATTAAACAATTAAAGATGGGAAAAAACAAATTATTCTGTGAAATTATTTTTGTTATGTGAAATTATTAAGATAATCAATAGGAATAAATTGGGTCACTATTATTTTCTCTTAATCACGTGGAATTACTAAAACAATTAATGGGAATAAATTATGTTTAATATAATGAAGAATATGTGAAACAAATAATTTGGGTTTAAATGGCAATTTGGGTGCAAGAGGAGTTAGGGTCCGTTTAGTTCAATCGAAGGGAGGAAAGGGAGAGAGATTTTTATAAAGATGAGGGGAGGTGAGGGGAAGGGAAGGGAGGAGAGGAATTTTAATTACATATATGTTTGGTTCAAAATATGAAGGGGGAGGGGAGGGAAGAAATTTTATTTACAAATATGTTTGGCTCACAAAGGGAGGGGAGATATTTTTAAACTAATTTACATTTTTATCCTTGTAATTTTATCATTAGATTCACGATACTATTTATAATTTAAATATAAATTCATTGACGAAATATAAATATTCAATTCGATAACATAAAAAAAAATTATAAAAACGTAACATTTATAATATACAATTTTAAAAATATTATCGAATGCAATAAAATCTAAAAACATTACAATAATTAAAAGGTAGCACAAAAATAAAAAAATAAAATAAAATATTTAAATACATATAATAATAATAAGATAAATTTATAAAAATACAAGAAATATAAAAAAGATAAAATTTGTTCAAACTAGAACTTTTAACATTTTAATAAGTTAAACTTATATTTAAATAAATAAATAAGGGTAAACATGTAAATATAATTATAACTAAAATGAAGCACCTCCTCATCCCTACGAATCCCTCCAAATTAGGGGAAGCAAAAGTGGCTCGGGAGGGATTTTGGTCCCCTCCATCTACCTCCCTCCCCCCTCTTAAAATCTGAACCAAACACATTAACCATTAAATATTCCCTCCCCTCCCTTTACCCCAACCAAACAGACTTTAATGTGTGAATTTATATGGAACAAATCATGTGAAATGTACATTTAGGCTCTGTTTGGTAAGACATGTTTTCGAGCTTATAGCTTATGTTTTATGTCTTATAAGCTCATATGATAATTTAGTCCCGTTTGATAACGGTCTTTTCATCACGAGCTTATAGCTTGTTTTACTAGCTTATAGCTTATTTTTCAGACGCTATTTCATATAGCGTTTTAGCTTATGTCTTATAGCTTATTGTTTTTTCTTTCTTTTTTATCCTTATTATTTTAGTAAAAATCCATTTTTAATCCTTATAATTTATTTTAATTTAAAATAAAATAATTATATATTAAATATCTTTTATGTCATTTTACATTTATAAGTTAATTGAACCGCTAATTTTACCAAGCACTTCAATTAGCTTATAAGCTATCGGTCCCAATCATCTGCTATAAGCTATAAGCCATCAGTCATCAGCCATCAGTCATAAGCTATAAGCTATCAACTAGCTTATCAGTTAACCGCTATTTTTACCAAACAGAGCCTTAGATGTCTTTCAAACCTGTAGAGGCATTCTGTCAAACATAGATGTAGTTTGTAACTATACTTTGGTGGGGTGAGTATGGTTTTCTTGAAGTATTTATGATTGTTGCATTCTATTTCAATGTTATATGTTGTAACATTTCTAATTTGTTTACTTGATTTTACACATGTTATGTCAGTTTAACATTTATCTCACAAGCCACATAACAATTTTATAGCAAATACTTCAAAATCTAAGCAGTGAAAAACTTTCTACTTCTAAAGGAATGATAATTGGTTTCATTTTTGCCTATTTGTTACTTTCTGCTTCGGAACAATTGGTAATTGGTTTTGTTTTATTCATTAGTCTCAAACAAATTCAATATCTATTTATTATTATTATTATTATTATTATTATTATTATTAGTTTTTTTACGACTTTGTGACTTTAGCGTAACATTTTTGTGATGTTGGCTTAACGTTTATGTGGCATATAATATTTACATTTGCTTGAATATTTTTACTAGATTCAAATGGATGTAAACTCTGGAGATGTATATTGTGAAGAATTGGCTAGTTGTAATAATGTTGGTGATGAAGAAGGAATACAGGATATAGATATTTACAAAAAGATTAATGACCTAACATATGATGATATAAGAGGTTTAGAATTTTCTTATGAGGAAAAAGCAATAGATTTCTATGAAATATATGCAAAATGTCACGGGTTTGCAATAAGAAAAGATGATGTAAAACGTGATTACGAAGGGTATAGAATTATTCGTCAATTAGTTTGTAACAGAGAGGGTAAGAGTGATAAGAAAAGGGGATGATATAGAGGTCCAAGGCTGATGGCTAACCGATTTGTAAAGCAGCCATTTTTTTCATACTTTGATATAGTTATGGAACTTGTGATTTATGATGATAATATAGAATAGAAAAAAACAAAATTACAAGTAATATTTGCTTTTGGGCAAAATTGAAACAACAAAAGTTTTAGAAATAAATTGATGGAAAGGGATAGAAATGAGGCGCCACACTCTTTCTATGAATAAGAAAGGATGATAAACCTTAGTGAAGATCACCACAAGAAACTTGGTTTCTTGATAAGATCAAAATATGGTCCAATCCATAACCAAAGGAGTAAAGCTCTAAAAACCACTCAAAGTGTTTAACAAAATTCAACTTGCCTCTTTCATTCATATTTAGCTCCCTATTTATAGGTAAAAGGTAGCTTACAATAATAACTCAAGAAATTCTACAACTTCAGCCCACTAACTAGTCAATAATGGTTTGGAAAAGAAATGTCACACACTTAAAGGTAGTGGAGAAAGTGGATATTAATTACCTTGATGAATAATAGCTATTTATAGCCACTTTTATTAATGCATCCCACCTTTCTCTTTCTCATTCCTTAAATTCTTGACCTATTGATTTCTTGAGCCTATTATTTACTTATAAATATAAAGACCACGAAAATTCTAAGCTTTAAGATCTTTAGACTATTTAAAAATATACTAAAAATTAAAAACAAGTATTTTAGGCCAAAATTTGACAAACTGGGCCCTAACACGTTTTATTTGGAGCACTTTTTTTATATGTTTCCTTCCACATGCTTAGTGAACTCATGATCTCATCAAGGCTAACCCCACTAATGGAATGTCCTGCGAGGTTTCGAGTAGTTCTATATCTTGTGACTGAAAAGTGAAGAATTTACGTATTTGAGCCCTCTCATAACCATGAGTTAACTCTAACACACTATATATTCATTTGATTCCTAAGTATCGTCGATTGAGTGAACCATATAAAGCTCTTGTAGATGGCCTGCACACACATGGTGTTAAAACTTGTCATACTTTAGGTTTTAAGATGGCTCAAAAAGGTGGTCATGAAGGTCCGGGATTTTGTAAAAAGGACTTATATAACTACTTAAATAATGAAGGAATGGAAAGAATGGAAGGGGGGATGCTTTTGCTTCTTTGAGTTATTTACAGGCTAAAGTTGATAATGATCCAATGTTTTTTCGAAGTTTACCACAATAGGAGAAGGGCGTTTAGAAAACCTATTTTGGTCGGATTCAGCTAGTCAAATTAACTATGAATGTTTTGGTGATATGATTGCTTTTGACGCAACTTATAAGAAGAACAAGTACAACAAGCATGTTATTTTTTTTTTGGATTCAACCATCATGGAGAAACTACAACTTTTGGTTGTTCTTTCGTTTATGATGAAAAAACTGAGACATACAAGTGGATTTTAAATACTTTTTTGGAAGCAATGTATCATAAACATCCTAAAGGAGTGGTTACTGATGGAGATCTTACATGACAGAAGCTATTCGAGATGTATTTCCAAACTCATTGCATCGTATTTGTTCATGGCATTTACATCAAAATGCTTGTGAGAATGTGAAGAATCCATAATTCTTGGAAGATTTTAAGTCATTGATTTATGCTACTTATACTGTAGACGAGTTTGAAAATGAGTAGAAGAGGGTAGTTGATGACTATAGTTTATTAAACAACAAATGGGTTAAAAACATATGAGATGAAGAGAATATGGGCTAGTGCATACATGCGAGACAAATTTTTTTGTTGTATAAGAACTACATTGATCTTTGAAGTCGTCAACTCTCTTATAAAGATGTATGTTCAGAATAAAAGCAGTCTGGTTGATTTCATGCACGGTTTTGAAAGAGCTGTAAAAGAATACGAACATAATGAGTTAATGTCTAATTTTAAAATGTTCTATTATGATCCTGTGTTAACAACTAAATTGGAAGGGTTAGAGCTTGAAGTTGTAAAGATCTTTACTAGGAAAAAATTTAAGGAAGTTCAAGATGAAATAAAAGATTCGATCACGATAAATGTTATCGAATAGTCTGAGCTCGAAAATGTTGTGACTTTGAAGATGAATAGATTTTGCAACAAAAATTCTACATATCTAGTTCATCTTGATTGGGCACATATTAAATTTTTATGTGATTGTAATTTGTTTGAACGAGTAGTAATTCCATGTTCTCACATCATTTGTGCCATGAGGCATGAGCACATGAACATATTTCTAAATTGTTTGATTTGTAAAATATGGACCAAATCAGCAAAGCATGATTACATATCGTCAATGTCTTCTTAAGAATATGATGATGAGAAAATGTTCATGTTTGATCGAGAGACCATGTATTTTGCATTCAATAGTCTATATGATATTTCTTGTAAACATTCAGATGATTATAAAGAGGCTATGAAGGGGATTTATATTTTGTGTGAGAAAATAAAAAGACGTCGTGATACCAATGAAAAACATAAGACTAATGCAAATGTTATTAATGATTCCATTATGACCAAGGCCAAAGGTGCTCCTCGTAAGAAGAAAGACATCCCTCGGAAGTAGGGATGGCAATGGGCAGGGTATGGGCAGGGTACTATAGTACCCGTCCCCATACCCGCAGTTTAAAAAAATCTCCGTACCCGAGCCCAAACCCGCGTGGGTATCAATATTCATGCCCGTACCCGTACCCTGTGGGTACCTCAATGCCCATACCCGTACCCGTTTACCCGCATTTACAGTAAAATTAAATCGTTTAATTACAAAATATCATATAATTTAAGTCTTTTTAACAATATTAAAAAAATTATGTATGTTATTGTTGAGTAAAGAAACAAATAAACACTTTTATTAAAATGTGTAATGATTTAATAGCGATATATTTAAAAAAAAATTAGAATCATGCATTTTTATATAATAATATAAATGACATTATAGAAATATGTGGTGTGGGTATGGGGCGGGTTGGGTAGTAAGGTACCTGTGCCCGCACCCATACCCGCATATCTTAATGGGTAATTACCCGTGCCCGTGCCCATACCCATTTTTATGGGTATTTACCCTACCCGATATGGGGTTTTTTGTGGGTACCCACTGGGGATGGGCCAAATTGCCATCCCTACTCGGAAGACCAAAGGTGTCCCTTGTAATATCAATCATACAAAGCATAAGTGTCCAGATAATAACCTAAATTTTTCATCGCTTTTGTATTCATTTCCTTTAGTTCTCAATTGGTTATATATAGAAAATCATATCAGATATACTAAAGTAAAGACATTTAATTCACTTTGAATTTTTGAAATAGAAGACAAGAAGGTCTAATTTTCTATAATACTATTTTTTTAAATAAAAATAAACATTTTGTATTCATTTACTTAACAATCTCAATTTTCAAAGTTTGTCGTTACACATTCCATAGTAATGCTACTCCTTTTACTACTCCGACCTGATTTATAAGTAAAAAAGACAATTTTCACGCTTATTAAGAAGGGTGGGCTAAGTGCATTTAATTTTTAATTTCATGTAAGAGAGACGACACAATTACTATTGCACCTTCAATTAAATTGTCCTTCCACCAACAATATTAAATAATTAATGTAGGGAGAAACTTGTAATAAATGTATTAAATGCACATAGATTTGTTAATATTTGCTTATATTTAAGGCCAACTATTTTAGCAGACTTTTGCGTATAAATAAGGCCGGAGAGAGTATGTAATAACGTTTTGCATTCATTTATTTAATTGAGATTTCTCATATATGGAAAATCAAATCATATAATATGACATTTAATTCTCTTTGGTTTTTTCAAATGGAATACAAGAAGGTCTAGTTGTAAAAAAAGACACGATAATCCTAAGTATACTTAATTATCTTAAATCATAATTAAAAACATCTTTATTTATAAATATCAATCAGACTAAAAAATTAAATTAATTTAATTTTTTTTATTTAAAATTATCAATCAGACTAAGAAACAAACAAAACTCAAATCGTGTAAAATGTATTAAGAAATTGACTAAGAAATAAACATAGTGTAAAATGTATTAAGAAATGAACTAAGAAATGTTCCACCATCACAATTCACATAATTTTTCATTGGAAATAGTCCTTCTTAACATGCTCCTTCCTTTAACGGAAGGACACCGACTGTAATTTTCAATATCAGACCGTCCACATCATGTAAAATGGACTAGGAAACAAACAAATTCAAAAAATTTACAAATCAGACCATCGGAGGTCCACCATCACATTCCCAAATCACAATTTACTAGTCTTCCATTGGAAAAAGTCCTTCTCAACATGCTCCTTCCTTCAACGGAAGGACATCGATTGTAATTTTCAATATTAGATTGTCCACACCGTGTAAAATGGACCAAGAAACAAATAAATTCAAAATATTTATCAATTGGATTATCACAGGTCTGCCATCACATTTCCATATCACAATTCACTAGTCTTCCATTGGAAATGGTCCTTCTAAACATGCTCATTCCTTCAATGGAAGGACACCGATTGTAATTTTCAATATCAGACCGTCCACATCGTGTAAAATGGACCAAGAAACAAACAAATTCAAAAAATTATCAATTGGACCATCGGAGGTCTGCCATCACATTCACAGATCATAATTCACTAGTCTACCATTGGAAATGGTCCTTCTCAACATGCTCCTTCCTTCAACAGAGGGACACCAACGATAACTTTCAATATCAAGACGTCCACTTCGTGTAAAATGGACCAATAAACAAATAAAATTCAAAAAATTTATCATGAAACATACAATATTAACTAGAATAGATACCATGAAACACACCTAACTAGAATAAGGTTCCTTCTCTTATGCCAATTGAAATTTTGTTTAGTTAGTAACACAATAATACACATAATATTAAAACAACGTGCAAGACAAGATGATATGAAATAATTGATGAATAAATAAATGAAGGGTAACTTACACTCACCCCCCGAGAACTATTAAAATAACATCGACATCCCCCTATAATTTTAATATATGCACTAACCTTCCATGAGGTATAGTGCATATTTTTAAACTAGAGGAGATGCCCGTGTCATTTTAACACAATTCAAGGGAGGTGGGTGTAATTTTCTTTAAAATTAATAATATGTACGAGACAAACAATTGATAAACCAGTTAAGTGCAATTGTCACCTAAGTCTGGATGATTGTAGCCCACAAGAAAGAAAATTCACTAATTATAAGTAGTCAAAAGTACACGATTATCTCATGTAAACTCTCCCTGTTCAGTGTATTTTCTTATTACTACCCGTGAATTTCAACTCACGCTCCAATTGAATATGTGACCCATTCACTTTCATTTAAACACCCTCCCAAGTGTTTATAAGAATCAATTGTTTAGGATATGAAACACTTCCCAAATACAGACGAAAAACTCTATCTTTTTCTTAATTAGAAACGACTAACAAAATTAAAGTTTTACACTCAAAACACAGTACAAAATACTCAACTCAAAAACTTCATATCTCCTAAGAAATCTCTCTTCAAATGTATTTTAAAATAAGGAGAACAATTTCTTTATATAGAGAATACGACCCAACCAAAATCCCATTAGGATACAACCAATAATCGAATCCAATCGATTATTTAACAAAACAAATATTTTTACTTAAATCTTCTTCATGCATATTTTGTTTTAATTAATTTATTTTCATACAAAATCTTTGCAAAGCTATCCAAAATGATATATTGAATTAAATCTAAACCAAATCTTTTAATAAATCCAGGAAATAACTTTTTTTTTGTAAGCAAGGATATATTGATAGGAGAACCCAAGTTCTCAAATTTGATATAAAAAAATCCGGATGAAAACCACTAGAAGAAAATTACACGCCAATTGCATCTTACGATATATAAAAGAGAAGGTTTCTACTAAACTCGTAAAAATTACAATTGGGATGGATAATTTTCCTAACAAAAGTCCATCTCCAAACCAAAGCATTCTCCTCCCAAACAATGTCGGAAATGTTCCACGAATCTCCCCTAAACATGACCGTTTCTCACCGACCATAGGAAATAACCTAAGCGAACATACAACTTTCTCATCAACGCAAATCACTGGAAAAAAACTAGAGACGAAATGTTCCTAACATTATTCAAGATATCTTACTATACGAATTACCTACAAAAATATGCTAACCAACATAACTTATATATCTCCAATATTGTTTTTCTCTCATTCAAATTTAACACCAAACCTAAAGAATAATAACCAAATTTTTAAGTTATAATACCAAGCTAACTAATCTTTTCCCATAATTTCCAATATAATCATGTTTCAAATAAAAAATAGATTACAGTGATGTCTCCTTTGTATTTTTTATTTTTTTCTACTTAATTGTGAATTTTTCTGCTGATTTCATATTGCTTGCGGATTTACTTGCAGACCAAAACTTAAAATTCTGCAGGTAAATCCGCAGGTATTGTCAAATATGAACGAAATTCCACATAAAGCTGGAAAAATTTAAAAAGTATAAGAGGCGCTAAGGATGACAAAAAAATCCATACCCGTGGGTTTCTGCGAATAAAATCTGTCGCGGATATGAATTGGATGGCTTAATTGGTATCCATGGATAAAATAAACATATATTTATTTACCCGTTTTCTTACTGGCACGAGTACGGATTTGGTGGTATCCGTACCCGCAGATATCCGTATTCATTAATATTATCAAAATTACTTAAATATTAATTTTTTAATATAAGTTATTATTATTATTATTACTATATATTATTAGAATTATTTAGTTAAATATGTAATAATTATTATTTTGTTGAATTTATTTATTTGATAAAAGAAGAAATAAAATAAATGTGATTTATTTTTGTTATTATTATCATTATGGGTTAAATTTAAAAATATTTTTTTATCTTTAATACGGATAAAAAATTAATTAACTATATTCCCTTTGTCTCATAATAAGTGTCTCATGTGCACTTTTTTTATGTCTCAAAATAAATGTCTCTTTAGAATATCAATGTAACATTTATTATTTTTTTTTCCATTACTATACCCCTATATATTAACTTTCACGTTTTTCAACAACTCTACTACCTATAATAAATAAGGGTACTTTAGTAAATGATATTAATTTAATCATTAAAATCTACACATCTACAGTAATTATTTTCTTAAGAACCACACAAAGTTCAAATAAAACACTTATTATGAGACGGAGAGAGTATTACTTTTTTTAAAAAAATATTTAAATAATAGTATTCATGAATATCCGTTTAATACTCGTGGGTATCTCAAAATTCACGGATACCCGTTTGCTGGATACCCACACGAATATGAACAGGTACGGATATCATATTTATTAAATTGGGCGGATAGCAGGAGACTAGTACCCGCATTCACGGGTACCCATTATCATCCCTAGGAGGTGCCAATTCAATTGTCGTATTTTTTAATCCATTTTTTTAAACATAATTATATTAAAAATTATGGGAAAAGCTAGTTAAATAGTTTGGTATTAAAACTTCAAAATTTTGCAATTTAATTTTTTTTCCCAAAACCACCCTCAACATATTAAAATGTTCTTTAATATATATTTTTAAATCAGTAGCCTTTATTTTATTAGATTCTATACATACATTGATATTGAGGGCATATCATATGAGAATGCATTTTTTATATGAGAATGTGAGAATGAATCTGAACCATCAGATTTTAAAATAAATGGTGAAGATTATGTGAGAATCTTTTTTTCTCTCTCATCGATTATTAAAATAAATGATGTAGGAAAGAGAAAAAAAGATTCCCACATAATCTCCACCATTTATTTTAAAATCTAATGGTTCAAATTCATTCTCACATCTATAATATAAGAAAATTTACTGTTCTGGATTTTACCAAAATACCCTTTGATTATCTTAGTCTAAATTAATATTCTTGGGCAAAAAAATGTCTTTTCTTGACCATATAATATTTTCAGTGGGCCAACGTTAACATAAACCACATTGTATCCAAACCCCTACCGCCTTTATCTCCTCTTCCCCAATATTTCTTGAAACCCTAATTTGTTCTGCAAAAAGCCTGCTCTTCTTCTGCAGACATGAAAGATTTCACACGCTACCCTTTATCTTTTCTTTCTTCACACACAATCCTACCATATCTCTTCACAAGTTTTATACTTCTCCATCTCTCTCCACAACTGCTTGTCTTTTCAACCAACAACAAATACCTCTTCCAATAATCTCAAACTCTGAAGTTCACTATGACAAGATCTTTTGAGAAATTGAAGGACATCAATGAAAGTAAGGAGCTCTGAAAAATTGTCGTCATAATCCATCACAAATGGATAGTTTTATCAAAGACCAAAGAGCACTTCGAATTGATTTTGGTTGATAAAGAGGTTTGTTTGTTGTTTTTCGGTTTCCCCTTTAATTTTAGGGTTTCGTTTCATATGCTGCTGTTTGTGTTTGATTCCAATTTTTATATTTAGTGTTTAGTTCTACTTCTACTTCCTCTGTTATAATTTTGAATGCCTGTTCATCGATGGCTGTTTTTCTGTTTTCACTTTCATTTGACGGTTTCGTTTCGTATTCTGGTGTTGGTGTTTGATTAGCATTTTTTAGGCTTCATTCGTTTGTTTGCGTTTGATATTACATGGTTTCCATCAATGTTAATTTGTTACTAACTTTTCTGCTTATCGACGAAGTGCATTAATCTGTTTGCTTACCTTCTAAGCCTATTGTAAGTTTCCTAGATCTCTGTGATTGAAGCTTGTGTTATTTTTTGTTATTCTTTACATAACTATTTCTGCTACAAGCTAGAAGATTCAATACTTTTGTGGGTGAATCTATTTTATAAACTGAATTCTATCGACTATCACTATAGTGTGAGTGTGATTTATCCATGGTGAGATGAGGTTGTCTAGAAAGTGACATTTGACAATCAATGTTGGTGCATAAGCAAGATGTGGAACAACTCTAGACATGGTGTTGTAGTTGTTAGATACATCGCACTCAAACGTAAGAACTACCAAATTTTTGTTCATGTCAAGTGTATTGAATTATTCTACATAATTTTCTTACATTGTCATTTTGTTTTTTAGTAATTGAATGCTTTTTGTTTTCAGGATTTAAAACACTTTTTAAAAAAGTATAACATACTTTAGATGCTAAGGTAAAGACACTAATCATGTAAAGTTCATCGAAATCTAAGATTTTCACTTTTATGAAACTATCACCCACATCAACTTTATCTTATATTTACCTTGATCCTTGTAGGAATCAGGAAAATGGGGTTATGACCAGGCTGGTTGTAGCTGTTTGTGACTACCTCTATTGTGTTTTTCTGGGATAGCTCAAGACAATCCGTGAAGGGTTACAAGAAATTGTTGGATTATTCCCTTGCAATCAGGTGACATTTTCTAATTATTTACGTCATTGTATTATCAATATTAGCTTCCTTTGTGAGTTTTGTTACTATTTGAGCTGCTAGCTTGCTTAACATTATGGTTTCTATATCATTTGGGACGATTTGGGATGTTAGCCTTAAGTCATTGGTTTGTTATGAGAGAGTGAAGAATATGTGCCGATGATGGAAATTAAGATGAGAAGTGGATGGATAGATCATTAACACTGTAAGGTGGATAATGTTTACTTCACCTCAAAAACTTATATATATGCAATTTATATTTAAATATGTGATTATCATAAAGTTGTTGTTCTTCTGTTTTCTATTGTTGGATTGCCACTCTTTTCTTCTTCTGCTGAATATGTGATGATATTCAAATAATGGCTCTTAATATTGTAGGTCACTTTTTGCAGGTACTTTATTAGAGATTATTCAGACTCTTCTAGGACTAGAACAAATGCTAATGGATGAAATCATGATTTTAGGCTGTAACACTCTCACAATTGTATTAAAACTGATTGTCTCAAACTATATTGGAAAAAGAAGGAACTAGAATTTGAATAACTATCAAAGTTGAAAAATATATGAAGGTGAAAGTTAATGGAAAAGAAGGGAGAGCTTCAAAAAAACAGTGTCCCTACTTAAAAGCTCTTGCTTTCTGTAAAAATGAGAGGTATACTGGCACAGAGGAATACATTAGGTGGTGATAGTCTTTCGGATCTAATATGGCTTCATGTGAATAAATTTTCACTTTCATTGCAACTTGAGGTATTCTCTCATGGGAAAGTAGTATACTATTTTTTTCTTTGTTTCAGATCATGTTATGTCATTCACGTGGTTTCTACTTTATTGGTTTAAACTATCTATTATTCATAAGGTTTCTTTCTTTCTAATTTATATCACTTATGTTGGTGGCTTTAATCAAATAAAGACCATAGCTACCATAAATTAATGATATACTTTTCTTTCTAATGTAACTTCCTGGAAGTGGTTTAGTTGTAATATCATATTTTATTCAATAAAGCTAAATTGATTTTCATGACTTATCAAATGATATCCAAATAGTGAAACTCAATTGTATATGTATAATTTGTTACAATCCCAATCTCACTATATACTAATTCTTTTTGATACCATGATCCATTTACTAACTTGATTAATGTTTGGGTATGTTACTTGAAGTTCCTAGATATATGTAGTTGATAAGGATATCCTTACTTGCAGCAGAAACTGAGAAAGGATTCAAGGTCATCGGTGATGAGTCCACGTGCATCGTTTCGACTCTCAACATTGGCGAAAGTCTTTCGGTGAAAACTTTTTTTAACATTGGTAATTACTGTCATTTATTCAGCAAGACTTCAATCTTACTGTACTTGAAATTAAACACAACCTGAAATTACTGTCACCGTAATCACTGTTCTCTCTTGGTGAACATATGGTAGGCTTTCTCAATTCCAAAAATTTAATTCATAACATTAACTTTATATTAGTTATTAGTAAAATATGAGGTTGGTTTTCTCCACTTAACATTGAGTGTAAGCTTGTCTCGGTTTTAGCCGTGTTTACTCGTATGGCAACGAATGAGGACACTTTTACCACACACATACATACAGCTTCAACTATAGTTTATGAACTACAAATATTGCTTTATCACTGTGTTTATTTAGCCAAACAGTTTCTTTTCTTAATTCCCATTTTCAAGTACTCATATAAGACTTAAGTTTCACATTTAAAAAATTGAGTTTCTTTAATAATTAAAAATAAAGATATGTCAATTATGGTAAACATTTGTCAACATACTCCTATGAAATAATTATTTTATTTAATATTTTTTGATTAAGAGAAATATAAATTGAAAAAATTAAAGAGAAACATGATATAAATTTTCACACGGGACTATCACAACAATACATATTTTATTGAAGTGACCATGTTTAATTTAATATTTTATTGTCTTGAGATGAAATAACTAAGAGAAGTATAAGTTGAAAAAAATTAAGAGAAATATGATATAAGCTTTCACACGGGACACTAAGCTATGTTTGATAGTTTGGAGGAGAGGGGAAGGAAGGACTTCAAAAATTGATTTTTTTAAAAAAATATAGAAAAAATTTAAACAGTTTTTGAAAAAAAATATTTTGTTTAGAATGATAAAATAATGTTTATCACTAATATATATTTACTTTTTGAAATACTATAACAACAAAAATTATATTTGATCATTTTGTCAAAGCCCTCCAAAATCCTCTCTTAATACAAATTTTGAGTTCTCCAAATTAGGGGGTTTTTGGTGTTATGAAGAAAATCAAATCCTCCAAAACTCTCTAAAGTAAAACCTTTTTATTTTCTCCCCCACCTCTCTTCCTCTCCAAACTCCCAAACATAGCCGAAGAGAAGTATAAGTTGTATACGGGAACAAATATATTGATTAAAATATTTTTATATACAAAAAAAATACTATTATTATAAATGGAAAATACTTTACTACTACTGATCCAAATATTGTTATAATCAGAAAAATGTATTATTGATCTAAATATTTTTATATATGCAAATTTACTATTGATCTAAATATTTTATATACGAAAAATCTATTATTGATCTAAATATTTTCTAAACTTTCTTTTTAAAATAAATATATTATGTAAATAAATGCGCGTATCAAACCAGAACCCGTGCAAATGCACGGGTTTGTTACTAGTTTTCATATAAAAAAAAGACATTCTCATCTGATATGCACTCCATTGATATATTATGATAAACAATACCTAAGAATAGCTAGGTAGGTTGTATAGGGGGACCCGTAATCAATCTACTGGTCATTTATCTCCCTTCCTTCTCTATTATTTTTCTCATTTTATATCATATACTTTTACTAGGGTTTCTATGATACAAGCTGTGTTTGCTTCCTTGAGTTGAGAGTTGAATTATTTTAATATTTGAAGAACCCTTTAATGGAAAAGATATGATATATATATACACAGAGATCAGTCATATCTAACAACACTATGCATGACCGTACTTGTACCTTTAATTAGCTCAGTTCTTTCTTTCATTTCAATTCAGCAACAAAGGAACATTTAAGAAAGAAATTTTATTAAATATTGTAGTAATAATTAAAATGCAGTTTTTTAGATTATAAGAGAAATTTAATTGTATGTTTAGAATGTTTAATGAAATTACAGTGCAACCGTAATTTTATATATATATATATATATATATATATATATATATATATATATATATATATATATATATATATATATATATATATATATATATATATATATATTTTGTAAAAATCACACATAGACATCACAATTATGTCCAATTTGTGGTAAATCCAAACAAGCACTTCTTAATTTACCATCTGAGAATCTTTTGATGAACATAAAAATAAGAGCCTATTCTTGATTAATAAGAAAGTACTTGTACTATATTAATTATAATAATATGTTTATATTGTTTAATTATATTTTAAAAGCATTGCTTCTCTTTCTTGAGCTCGAGCATAACCTGTTGGAAAAAGTTAATCTTGTTGGTGTAAATGAAAGAAAAATAGAAGGTACGGTGTAGAAGAAATGAATCGAAACCATAAAATAATAAAGTTTTTTTTAGAGAAAAAAGTTATGTTGTTTTATTGCATAAAGCTGAAAAATACTACAAAAATATATAGAGCCAAACAATAAGTTTATTGGTTGGAGTGGAAATAAAATCCAAAACAAATATATTCTAAATAGTAGACATTATTAATTTTGGGAGTAATGCTATTTAGTACGAAGGAAATTGGAGAAGAAATGCAAGAATGTCCACATGTCACTATATTATAGAAAAAGTTTTAATTTATTTTTAATTTAATTTCCTTTTTAATAGGAATCATGGGGTGGTGGTGATAATGAATGGTTGAGATTTATTCTTGCCTTTCTTGTTTTTATGTTTTCTTAACAATTATCATTTTCCTAATTTTGGTCTACTTTTACTATCTTAACAAGCAAGAATCTAATCATTATAGTAGCAACAATAAGTAAAGTAACACAACAAGTAAAGTAATTGATATGTTAGAAAATTATCATTTTCTAACACTCCTCCTTGATATTTTTCTTGAATACTCGAAGCATTGATCTTAATTCTTCAAACTTTCCCTTAGAAAGAGCTTTGGTCATTATATCTGCAATCTGATTTTCTGAATTGCAATGCTCCAAACTGATTTCTTTTGACTTTTTAGCTTCTCTAATAGCATAATATTTAACATTGATGTGTTTGGTTCTTCCATGCTGGACTGAATTCTTAGCTATGGCTATAGTAGATTTGTTATCCACCCATGTGACAGTAGCTTTATTTTGAAATTGACCCACATCTGCAAAATCTTCCTTAGCCAAATAGTTTGATTTGCTGCAGTAGCAAAAATATACTTTGCTTCAGCTGATGATTGAGTGACAATTTCTTGTTTCTTTGAACTCCATGAGAACACAGCACCGCCAAATGAGAAAACATAATCAGAGGTACTTTTTGCATCATCTACACTTCCACCCCAGTCACTATCTGCATATCCTTGGAGGTCTCCACTCTCATTTTTCAAAAAACACAAATCATAATCAGTTGTACCTTTTATGTACCTCAATTCTTAGTTGCACCAAGATGAACTTGACTTGGAGAATGCATGAACCTGGAAAGTAAGTAGCAGCCAACATTATATCAGGCCTGGTCGCTGAAAGATACAACAAACTTCCAATTATACTTCTATAAATAGAAGCATCTGCATTATTATCACAATCATTCTTTGATAATTTTTCATTCACAATTAGAGATGTGGAAACAGAGTTGCATTTATCCATATGAAACTTTTTAATACCTCCAAAGCATATTTCTTTTGAGAAATGAAGATTCCAACACTTGACTGAAAAATCTCCATTCCAAAAAAAAATTCATTTCACCCAAATCTGTCATCTCAAATTCATTCTTCATATCTTGCTTGAATTGACTTAGAGAATTGGATTCATTCCATATGACCAACAAATCATCAACATACAATGACACTATTAGTTGTAGTTCATTCTTTGACCTCTTAACGTACATAGTAGCCTCATTTTCACTTATTTTAAAACCTTTTTGCAAAAGATAGCCATCAATTCTGCTATACCATACTCTTGGTGCTTGTTTTAAGCCATAGAGGGCTTTGTGAAGCTTATAAACTTTATTTTCATTTACTGCAGTCATAAAGCCTTCAGGTTGATCGATATAAATGTCTTCATCAAGCAATCCATTTTAAAAAGCTGATTTAACATCAAAATGATAAATTTTTCATCCCAATTTTGCTGCTAAGGAAACCAACAACCTAATTTTATCATGTCTTGCAACAGGTTCAAAAGTGTCTAAAAAACCAACAGCGTGTTGTTAAAAATAACCTTTTACCACCAATGTGGCCTTAAGCTTATTTATAGAACCATCAGAATTGAGTTTGGTTCTACAATCCCACTTAACACCAATAGTATTTTGATTTTTGTGTTTGTCTACAAGCTTTCATGTTTGATTTTTCTCTATCATCTTCATCTCCTCCTCCATGGTAGCTTTCTATCCCTCAACATTAGCAACTTCATCATACCGTATAGGCTCTAATATAGCTATATTGTTTCTAGCATAAATATCATCCAAGATTCTAGTACCTCAAGTTGTAAATCAGCATCATTATCATAATTTTCTCCTTCATCTTTTGAATTTTTATCCTCCAAACTATCTTCCATAAACAATACCTTATTTGAACCTTCAACTTGACCTTTATCCCAATTCCATTTAGAGAACTCGTCAAATTTCACATTTCTGCTAACCAGAAATTTTTTGATCTCCAAATTATAAATATGATACGCTTTGGAGCTACTGCTGTACCCCAAAAATATACCGATCAAATACTTTGTTTTCAATTTATTTCTTTTCACATTTGGAACATTGACGTAGCGCTCACATCCAAATATCTTTAAATATTGAACATGCGGCTTTATTTTATAGCATGCTTCAAATGATGTTTTTCCCTTCTAGGCTTTGGTAGACAACAAATTCAGCAAGTACACTGAGGTGTTGACAGCCTCAACCCAAAAGGTTTTAGTAATATCTTTCTCAAAAAGCAATCGAGCCATCTCCATGACTGTCTTGTTCTTCCTTTCAATCACTCCATTTTGTTGAGGAGTGTAAGGAATAATAAATTGGTGTTGGATTCCAGCTTGCTCACGAAAAGTTTTAAATTCCCGTGTTGTATACTCAGTATCATTATCCGATCTGAGCTTTTTAATTTGAAAATCAGCCTCTTTTTCAATCATAAGTTTGAAACTATGAAATGCAGCAAACACATCTGACTTCTGCCTTAGAAAAAATACGCAAGTCATCCTTGTAAAATCATCAATAAATAGAAAAAAAATACTTGTTGCCATTTAAAGATGTCGTTGGCATCGGACCACACACATCAATGTGTATGATTTGTAACTTTTCAAAAGCCCTCCAGGTTGACGCAGCAGGGAATGGTAATCTACTTTGTTTTCCAAATTGATATACATCACACATGTCAACAACATCATCAATGATTGGTAAATTTTCAATCAAATCATGAGAACTCATTTGTTTTAAGATAGAGTAACTAAAGTGACCCAACCTTTTATGCCACAAGGAGGAATCATGAGCAGTACTTGTAAATGCATGCATGGTTGTTTGCTTCCATTCTACTGGAAAACTTTTACCCTCATTTCAATCGCCATTAACTTAGAATATCCAGAAGGATCTAGAATAATGCATCTCATGTCTTTGAAATGCAATGAATAGTTCTTTTCCATCATTTGCCCCACACTTAAAAGAATTTGATTTATTTCAAGTACAAATAAAACATTTGAAATGTATTTGATACCCGTGGGATTTCAACAGCTACAACACCTTTTCCTTTGATATCAACATGTTCTACATTGCCTATAGTAACTTTATAGTATAATAACTTATCAAGTTCCTTAAAAATGCCAATATTATGAGTCATGTGATTGGTGCACTCACTATTTATTAGTCATGTTTATTTGCTACTATTGACTGAATAGCAAGAAGCCATGAATAATTGCTCATCTTGTTGGTGGTGTTCAATAACTTAGGCTTGTTGTCCCTTCTGGTTTGCTTTGTTTTTGCAAACCTTCTCCACATGACCAAGTTGATTGCAAGATCTACATTTAACTCTTGGCCTGTACCAATTATACTTCTCTAAATGAATATCTTTTTTGCAATGTTGACAAAGTGGAAACTTCTTTTTCCAACTCTCTTCTTTGTTGTTGTCTTCCTCCCTTTTTCCTTTTCCTATCTTCTCACCAAAAGACTTTTCCCAAAACGGTTATAGCTTTGGTTTTTAACTTTGGTGCTAGCCACAAAAGCACCTTCAATATAGTCTTCCATCCTTAAAGATCTTCTCTACTCAATAGCATGCAAAACATTGACAAGCTCTGCAAGTGTGATTTGAGAAAAATCCTTAGTTTCTCCGAGAGAGGATATTTTTGCTTCAAACCTCTCTGGAATACACACCTGAATTTTTTCCACAACTCTTGTTTCACTGGGTTCCTCTCCCAGTAATCTTATTTGTGAAACAACCTTCGAAATTATGTCAGAAAGTTCTCTAATAGTTTCGGTTTCTTTCATTTTAAGTGCTTTAAAATCTCTTCTCAAGTTCAACACTTGCATCTTCTTTGTTATTTCACTCCCTTGGAACTCCTCCTTTAGCTTTTCCCAAGCTTCTTTTGCAGTCTCAAGATTCAAGATCTTGATAAATATATCATCATGTAGTGTTGCATATATTATGGCAAGTGCTCTTCCTTCTCTTGCCACTTCCTCATTGTGATTTTTTATTTGAGCTACTATTAGAATATTTGGAAGTGGTGGTGAGCTGCTTCCATTTTCAAAAACATCCCATAAACTTTGAGCTCTCTAATAAGCTTTCATTTTTGCATCCCACAAATTATAGTTTTCTCCTACGAACATAATTTGTGGGATGCAAAAATGAAAGCTTATTAGAGAGCTCAAAGTTTATGGGATGTTTTGGAAAATGGAAGCAGCTCACCACCACTTCCAAATATTCTAATAGTAGCTCAAATAAAAAATCACAATGAGGAAGTGGCAAAAGAAGGAAGAGCACTTGCCATAATACATGCAACACTACATAATTTGTTGTTGCTACTATATGACGTTTCAAGGTTTTTTGTGATTTTTTTCTTGTTGGTTTTCTTTTCTCACATACCCGTTAAGATTAATGAAGCTCTAGATACCATGTAAGAAAATAGAAGATATAGTAAAGTGGTGTGGAAGAGATGAATGGAAACCACAAAATAATAAAGTTTTTTAGGTGAAAATGTTATGTTGTTTTATTGCATAAAGCTGAAAAATACTACAAAATATATTGAGCCAAGCATTAAGTTTGCTTGTTAGAGTGGAAATAAAATCCAAAACAAATCTACTCTAAATAGTAGACATCATTAGTTTTGGTCTACTTTTACTATCTTAACAAGCAAGAATATAACCATTATAGTAGCAACAACAAGTAAAGTAACACAACATGTAATGTAATCGATATGTTAGAAAAATATCATTTTCTAACAATAAATATTTTTCTTGGACTTACAATGTCTTCTTCACTTAAAATATACCATAATCAAATTTTGGGGGTTTTCCTTTTGTATCTGTCAAACAATTGTGGAGGTATGAGTAAGTACTTACAAATTAAAACCAATGGCATTCTTTTGTGTGATGGATGATTTTGATATCTGAACTATTTGTACTACTAATCATGTCCATTAATTATGGTAGATTTGAATGATGTAATTAGTTTAACCAAACTTTCTAAAAGGGATTGTTTTATCTTTAAAATGGATTTTGAGAAGGCTTAAGACTCGATTAGTTTGTTAATCCTTGATTACATCTTAAGGAGATTTGGGTTTAATGGAAAGTGGAAGGCCCTGATGAAAGCGTGTTTTTTTGAAAGTTTGTCTGTTTTGGTGGGTGGATGCCCGACGGAGGAGATTAACATTCAGAGAGGGCTTAATAAAGGGAATCCTTTGGCTCATTTTCTTTTCCTTGTGAGGAAGGTCATAGTGCTACTGTTACGAGGGCGATTTCTATTGCTGTATTTTCTCAGTTTAAAATGGGTTTGGCTGGGTTACTGGTGTCTCACCTTCAGTGCGCAAATGACGCGGTTCTTTTAGGGAGACAAATGTGGGCAATTTGTGGATTATTGAGGTGGTCTTAGGAGTTTTGAGTTGGTCTCGGGTCTTAAAGTGAGTTTTTCTAAGAGTTGTATCTTTGGTGTTAATGCAGGGGGTCATTTTTGAAGGTTGTAGAGAGACTCTTGAATTCTAGAGTGAGGTCGATTCCTTTTAAGTACTTAGGGCTTTTGATGGGAGAAATCCCTGGGAGATATTACACTTGGGAGCCCCTGGACCACATCATGGAATGTTAAATCATAGTGAGACCAATCCTAGACACACCCCTAACAATTTAAAGACATAAAAAACAAAGAAAGCTCCATATATAGAAAGGAAAAAAGACCTCTCATGCCACCTAATCTTATACCATAGACTAAATAACTACTATCTAACATGTCACAAAACTGTGAGAAAACGATTCCAAAGGACCACGACACAAATTACAAGAAGTATCATCATGTTTGGGTAAGACATATAATGATTGAGAGTGTTCTCACTCGTGGGGAATCTTTCTTGGAGGATTTTTAAAGATAAGAATTATAGAGTCTAACTGTCCAAAATTAAGGGCACGATCACATCATCTCAAGTAGGGGTGATGGAACCACTAAGATTAGAAACAAAAAGGGTATTATACTCGGAGGCAACCAAATATACTCCTCTCATGACGCCAACACCAATCGTATTTATTTGAGAAATTCAGTGTCTCGATATAGCTAAAACCATAGTTTTAAATTATAGTTGTGGATGTGGCTATTGCAGCGGTTGTGTTTGTTGGGGGTCAAATAAGGGGGTCAACATAACGAAACATTTTTATTTTGGGGGGTTTTTTCTTTCTAAGCACCTCATCTTGTGAGAGACACAACACATACTCACCCAAAACCTTAAGGTGATAGGTGTGTGGGTTCTCCCACTTATAAATGCTCAAGTTTCCACATTTTTAACCAATGCGGGACTTCCCCCACATTACTCTCACTTGTTTTTCTCATCACTCCCCTTTAAGTATGAGTCTATCCATGATGCTTACCCTCAAGCTGAAGATCTTTCATCCACATATAATTGTACAGCTGTTGATACTTTTTAACGGGCCACCTCCTACCATCACTCTATGGCTAGGGAATTTCGATAGACGTGAGTCGGTCCCATCACTGGATCAATTCGGGAAGTCAACACGAAAGAGCATTTTGATTTTTGGGCTTTTCCTTATAAGCATCACACCTTATGAGAGACACACCACATGAACACCTAAAATCTTAAGGAGATAGATGTGGACTCTCCCACTTATAATGATTCTTGTCGAATAATTAATTAGAAGTTTGTTGTTTGCTGTGGTCTATGAAAATGCTTCAGTATAAACAAGACAGTGGAACGCTATCAACGGAAAGTTAAGGACTTGCCTATCAGCACCAAAGAAATTCAAGATAATACACAGGTTACTAGCTCCTTCATCGAACTTGCAATTCTATAAAAGGAGACATATGACAAACAAAAATATATTTTAATACAAATATGCACTGTTTTAATTTATTTTTGTTTACATGCAGAACCTAAAGGAATGTGATATCATTACAACGAATAAGTTGGATCAACTAGAACACTGCAAAAGGTTTTCAGAACCACCTTTATTGAATTTGAGATTTTCATGTATCATTATTATTCTTAGAGTTGGTGATTTTCATGTATTGTACGTAGGAAGCTGTTGGTGGGAGATGAATTGGATACATGTGGTATTGAAGAATTACAACAGATTGAAAATCAACTCGAATGCAGCTTAAGCAAAATTAGGGCAAGAAAGGTACCCTTCAAAAACGTTTCACTAAGTTTTAATTAATGCAAAACCAAGACTCCTAATTGAAGAACTCGGTGTTGTTTATACTCAGAATCAACTGTTCAGGGAACAAATTCAAAAGCTTAGAAAACAGGTAGATAATAGTATAATACTGACAATTTCACCCAAATAATTTATATATCAATTTCACACAAACTAAGCAATTTTAATGTTTCATTGATGTTGTATTATTCGTTGCTCCATCTTAATTCAGGAAATGTATCTACTTCAAGAAAATCGATGCTTACACGAGAAGGTAATTAATCTTAGGCAGTAACACTTGACAATATTATTGCCTTCAGTTACTGATATAATAAAAATTGTACAACTAATTGTTTTGATGAATAATTTAATTATTTAGTCACTTATTTGGAATCTCTAAAGAACATTGGTTAGTCGTTAATATATGAATTTCTGGATAATGCTAAGTTATCTTTCCTATTATTTTCTCCTTGATTAAAACCTAATTTCTAATTTTTTTTAAATAGTTGTAGTGTGGAATTGAAGAAGGTGGTTGTTTAAGTGAACAAGATATGGGACTAAATACAAAAAGTGTGCAGGGTGGGGAGGTGGAAACCGAATTGTTCATAGGACGACCTGGGAAACAAATGCACTGAGAGTTGAAAACTTGAAACCAGCAGTATAAATCGAATAACATCTTTATATAAGGAAGCGGAATCTAAAATTAGAAGTTAGTAATAATATCCAATACATAGATGAATAAAAAATAAAGTTGAATTTCGGCCATTAGGTTATGACAATATATCATGAACAATTACAACTGTATGCTTGTGACGTGTCTAGTAATCAAATAATTTATGTAACAGACGTATTGTTTTTTTTAAATAAGCAATGATATTAAACAAAGGGAGTATAATGGATACTCCGTCCAAAGATACAAACGGAAAACTCTACCTACTCGAAACAAACAATGATATTTACCAGACGTATTGTAAAGATGTTGATCGGATATTTTGACACAGATTATATCAATTTTGTATTGGTGAATTTTCAAAATAATAATATATTTTAGAAAAGATATAATAAGAATAGATACATATTTTAGCATTTGCATTGAGTTGATTATAAAAATGTTCTATTTTTTTTATAAGCAATGAATGTATTAATGTCATTATAGGGATACTCTACCCTAATACAAAAGGAGATCAAAGGTACCGGAGGCTCGATTAAACATTAACACATTATTACAAAAAAAAAATCTATTACTTCCATCACGGATGGTGGTCCATAGTAATGAAGAGCGTGATAGTAAGGACGCTACTTAGATAACACATTATATTTCACATCGACTAAAAATTCTAACCATGGTGAAATGTAGTCCGCCTACTTTTTACTATGGTTGAAAGTTTCAACTGTGGAACAAAGTCAGTCAGCTCAAATTTTCATGTTTGTCATATGCTTTGATCGACCACATTGAAGATTTCAACCACAATATATAATATTAAATATTTCTAATACAACAACAACTGCAAAAACAACAAGAACAAAAGCAATAACAACAAGAACAAGAAGAAGAACAATAACAACAACATCACCACCATCACGGCTTACAACAACAACAACAACATAACAAAATCAATAGAATCGTAAAACTTTAAATCTCAACAACAATAAGAACAAAAACTAAATCAATAATATTGTTAAACATTAAATCTCAACAACAACAACAATAATAAAAACAACAACAAGAAAAAACAACATTATTGTTTAAGTTGAAGAAGAGATGATGGAGTTCTAAAACTTGTTAATGAAAGAAATGATATTTTTAAGTTTCGTTTATGAAAGAAATGATGCTTTCGAGTTTAGTTTAATGGAGAAATAAAGTTTTGTACATGGAAGATAAAGTTTGTAGGTAGAAGATGAAGTTCATCTAGGGAAAAAGTGAATGAACATGGAGCTTTATATATCTTGAAAATATAATTAATTTTTAATTTAAAAAAATAGGAAGGCGTCACTTTTCACCATAATTGAAATTTCAACCTGTAAGTATAAGAGTGCGCCTAAGAGGGGGTCGGGGGTGAATTTTATCCGGTTTTAGAAACAAGTTGTTATTTTTCTTGTTTTGTGCAAGAGTTTAGAAATGTGTTACTTTCTTTTCTGGTTATGATTTGTGAAAGCGGTAAATGCGAAAAAGTAAAGAACACAATGTTGTATATTGGTTCCCCTCACAGTCCGAGAGTACTCCAGTCCCTTTTCAACATGAAAGAGATTTTACTATTGTTTGTGACTTATACAAGACCTACACAAACACCAAGAACAATCCCCCCTTAAAGACTCACTTGTTTCCGACAATCCTGGACAACAAGATTTCAAACACCAAGAACAATCCTCTTGGATTTACTAACTTGATTATGAGAACAATCCTCTCACTAATAAAAAACCCTTGCTTCCAACAATCATGGATAGCAAGTCAATAATAACCAAAATCTAGAAATATATTTGAGTAGTAAAGTTGATGAACATATATCAATCACTAGGAGTGATCTTTTTTTCAAGTAAGACAACTTACAATGACATAATAGTGCTCAAGTGTTTATGTATGAATGAGAAACTTTTCTGAATTGGTATGGAACAATGTGCGGAAAAAGTTTCAATAAAAGTTCAAGTATAAAACACTTGTATGAAAATATATGACCAAAAAGGTGGTAAATTGTAATGAAAGAGGTGAGATTCAAATCTGAAAAAATATAGTGTTTATATTGTGCCTTAACATCCTTTTGAAAGTGTGTAAAACAATGAAATAATGCAACAATTAAGAGATGTTAAAACAAATTTGTTCAGATTTCCCAACAGCTATTTTTGCCTCTGCCAGGCGGGGAAACCGGTTTCTGACAAAGGGTGAACCGGTTTTTGTGAAACGCTGCCAAAAAAATTTGAAAAGAGCTCCAACTTCTGTGTTTATCAAAATCAATTGCATTGTTATACCTTTTATCAATCAATGATTTTGCTAAGTCTTCAAAGAGCTCCAACATAGTCATGAATACTTGATGTTAAATTTTGATCAATGAAACTTGGTCACTTAATTTGATAATGGTACTCTTGATTGCTTTTTCCATTCCTTTTGATATTGATATAGTTGAGTGCACTTTGTCTTCATCAAAACACATAGGATGGATAGTCTTGACTTCACACAACCGTTGTGAAAAGTGGCTTAAAAATTAATAAAAAACAAAATTCATGGCACTAGGATTTGAACCCATGACCAAACGTCACTTTTCACTACGGTTGAAAATTTATACCGTGGCTGAAAGTGGCTTTAAAATATATAATAAAACAAAACTGTTCGTTCTGAGGTTCGAAGCCATAACCAAGCGTTACTTTTCACCACGGTTGAAAACTTTGATTGTGGCAAAAAGTTGCTTAAAATGAAAATGAAAGAAAACGCCTATATAAATATATATTACCACGGTGGAAATTATAGGCGAGATGAAAGTGCATTACGAAATGTATATTTTGTAATTGTTGTTAGAACAAGATTGAGAATTTATGTTCAGAATATGGTTTTGATGATAACGAACATATATTTTGTGAGTAACAATTTTATTACTAATGGTTTCATGTAGTGTCACTACAACATTTTGGCCTATGGCCACGCTAAATTTTTCCACAACTCAAAAACTGTGGCCACATACAAGCTTTGGCCAGGGTTTTCAAATCGTAGACATATGTTTTGAAATATTGAATCCGGAGTGTGAAACTGTGGCATTTTCTTAATTTGCCACAGTTAACAAACTGTAGATATTTTAAGCCGCAAGCAAAAACCGCGGCATTATAATTTTCACTTCAAAGTGTGACTCAAGCCCAAAAACACATACCCCGCCAGAATTTCCCTCTTTTTTTTTTGTTTCACTCTCATTAATTATTTTCTTTTCTAATTTATTTAGCTTCCCTCTCATTAATTATTTTCTTTTCTAATTTTTTTAGTTAAAAAAAGGAAAAAATTTTAAAAACGTAAATACAATGCGTTTTCCATCTCTTAACTCAAAGTTGGGTTCTGAAAACCCTAGAAGGAAAAGAAAAGAGGTGGAGCCTCTCTCCCCCGTCCTCACGCTCTATGCTCTCTTCCGCGACGAACAACAAAATCAGCAGCGCTTACTAAAGCTCAACCATGGTAGCTTTTTGTTCTCATCATCATCTCTCTTGCGAGCGACAACAACAACGATGGTCTTCGGTTCTCTCTCTCTCTCTCTCTCTCTCTCTCTCTCTCTCTCTCTCTCTCTCTCTCTCTGTCTCTCTCTCTCTCTCTCTCTCTCTCTCTCTCTCGCGCGCGAAAACGACGACAACAACAGAAAACCCCTCTCTCGGTTTCTCACGGCGGCCATGGAATAAGCTCGAAGAAGCTCACATACTCACGAACCCAGGTATGCTTCTTCCTAAAATTTTCATTTTCCTCTCTTACGGTATAAGAACAACAGCTCAATTGATAGCTCACTCTCTGTTTTCGGTTTCCTCTTTTTTTTATTGATGTGGATGTGATTTTCACTCTTTGAATTCAGGGTTTTTCATATTGATTTGATTGTTTTTTGCGTTTTTTTATTGGCTGAACAAATGGGTTTGATTTGGTTTGGGGAAAAACGGTTTTTTCGGTTTGGTTTGGATGGAGGTTTTGATCTGATTGTGTGTTATGAGATCTGGTTTTGGTGAAAAGTGAGAAAACACCCGTTTGAACTTTTCAAGTATGTTTTAATTGAAAACAAGTAAAAAGTATTGAAAAACCACGATTCAACATGCAAAGACCAAGCCAGAGAAAAACCATGAAAGTCCAGGTTCACTAGACCCAGCCATAAGCGCGTTACCGTAGGTAGAAGGATAGATGGCACATCCATATGCAAGTACTTCTTGATGAAGCAAGGAACTGTGTGTTAAGCAATGGTGGTGCGCCTAGCGAGGTCTCTAGAATTTATCCTATATATAGAAGTTTTAGATTATTGCAAAGAAAGTTTCGGAGGAGTGAGGTAGTACATGATTGGAGTAGGCTCACCTGTTTCTACAACATGAGAACAAAAGAGGAAACCTGAAGGCAGAGGCGCTGCTCAAGTGACAAGGCAGATAAACTTCCAAGATCAACTTCACTGAACTACTGGAAGTTAAGATGTGTAAGCATAGATAAAATATCTTTATTGTTCGTTAGATGTAGTCATTATATTCATGTATTAAATAGGTCATGGCATTCTATGTAATTTCGTGCTTTAATATTGATAACTCTTTAATCTTAATGCTTGTTTTAGATTTGCTACCTAAAATTTGTTTTTTTTTTACCTAGACATCGAAAGGTGTTAGTCATTATTAGATCCAAGATAATCATATATTGGATACTAATGTCTATACATAGGGTTAGGTTTAATCTCCGCAGGTATTATAGTATGGATCAGTGTGAAGTCAAGCTGCTTTATAATTGTTGGAACTTAATGCTCTGTGTTGATTAATAGACCGGTCTATCGGTTATTGGGTATTATACTAATCTTACAGTGTTCGAACCAAAAGGAGATATAAATGAGAGCCACATGTTGTAATATTAATAGCTGAGTAGAGAAGTATATTACTGACCTTTAGATGTGCACGACAAATATGTAATAACGAAATCTAATTTTAGAAAAATTTCTTATTATTAACACCAAAATCTCCATTTCACGCATCACAACAAATATACAACCCTTATTTACTTAAAGTTTTAAATACTTTTCAAGAGTTTTTGAAATCACAAATCTCGGTGGATACGATAATTATAAAAGTTACTTCTATCTCATAGGGAACAATATCTCATAAATCTAAGACCAAACTATTCATTTAAAAATCTTAAAGAAAATTGTATGCCAAGAAACTGTCACAAGTTTTTTCTCCTCAAGATCTCCTTATCAAATGAAATTTATAAACATTTTATCCACCTCTTTGATTAAAGTGGTGACATGGCCACAAGTGATCATGTAAATAAAAAGTTGATCCACGCAGCTTTTTGTTGAGTATCGGTTTAATATATGTGTGTGGATTACTTGAACAATTGAAAATATAACTCTAGTTTATACTGAGATTAACAGTTTTATAAAGCCTTGAGATAGTGGCTTCTGATAATGATAGACCATATATTAGTATTTATTTATTACGGGTATAAGTTATTAAAGATCGGACATAACTTCTTCTAAGTGGGCATATAACAATGTTTGTAATTAAGTATTATTTTATAAATAAAATGTTCTCAAGAGGCTTTAATATTATATTTTAAAACAGTAGCCTTTATTTTATTCGATTCTATACATACATTTTTTTTTTTTTAATAGGCCGATTCTATACATACATGATACATTGATACATTGCTTAAAAAAATACCTAAAAATAGTAGCTAGTTAGGTAGTAGTATAGGCGGAACCTGCAATCAATCTACTGGTCATTTATACCCCTCCTTCTCTCTCTTTTTACAGCTTATGTTTTTGCTAGGGTTTCTGTGATTGAACCTGTATTTGCTTTCTTGAGAGATGAGATAATAGAGATTCTATTGTTTGCTTCGAAATATTTGTCAGGTTTGATTACTTACTTTCAGTACCAACTTTCTATATTTGGTAAACAACATTAGTTTTCACTCTCTTGGTTAACTAGATCTCATTTTCTGTCTGTTTCAATTTTCAATTCAGATCTTCCCTTCATAGAGTTGATATCAGAATGGTGAGAGGAAAAACTCAACTGAAGCTAATCGAAAATGAGTCCTATAGACAAGTAACTTTCTCAAAGAGAAGAAATGGGTTGCTTAAAAAGGCTTTTGAACTTTCAGTTCTTTGTGATGCTGAAGTGGCACTCATCATCTTCTCTACCACAGGGAAACTCCATGAGTTCTCCAGTTCAAGGTATGTCACATACTTATTTGCATAGTATTTTATTTTGAGATTTTATGTATTATTATTAATTATTTTAATATTTGAAGAACCCTTTAATGGAAAAGATATATGATAAATATACACAGAGAAATCAATCATATCAAACCTGTAAATATAGGACCGTACTCGTACCATAAATAAGCTCAGTTTTTTCATTTCTGCTACAAAGGAACACTTAGGTGAGAAAATATGTTTACTATAGTTAATAGAATATTTTGCAAATAAAGAAGATAAGTTTAATGGATTAAAACTACTAGAGTTACAAAAGGATTTATTAAAGAATTAACAGATGATAAATTTAATGGATTAAAAGGGCTCATGATGGGGAGTGAAATAAATTTAAAGGAATAGCTTGCTAATTAGTATATTGATGGTATGTTAATTCATTTCAATACAGAATTTGTGGTTTTAAATTGCAGCTTGTAACAGTAATTATAGTCGAAATATTGTTGATGCATCTGCAATTGCGGTATGAAGTAAAATAATGCGTTTGTCTGCCATTACAAAGAAACCAGACAATTTCGTTCATGTTTCTTTAAGTATTTTCATCAAAAGTCAAAATTTTAGAACCTAAAAACTCAATTTATTTCTTATGTAATGAAAAATTTTAACACCGTGTATTTCTTAATAGTATATTTCAAGTACCTCCCAATTAAAATTCACGATGCAGCGCCTGCAATGCAATTCACAGTGTGTAGTTTATCTAGAAATAAAGATATATATAGTGAGAATTGATAAGTTATATGAATGTAAAAATGAATAAAAATCATCTTATCTAAAGGAAAAGATTGAAATACAATCGTAGCATTCATAGAATCATGGGTAAAAGAATTTAAAAAATTAGACGTTTTTACGAGAAAAGAGAAATAACTAAGTAAATTTTAAAAAATATATTTTAATCACGACCTTTAATTTAAATTCAATAATTATTATTAAATTAACATATTACCATATAACTTACTTATTTAATATATATATATATATATATATATATATATATATATATATATATATATATATATATATATATATATCAAACTATCGAACTATTTGACACCTTAACATTCCTATTTTTTGTAGATTCAAGACTCTATTTGATACCTTAATTTTCCTTTTTTGGTAGATTTAAGAAGTGGAGCCCTACTTTAAAATATGATACACAATATTTCTTGACAATTAAAGAAATTGTATTGCTTGTTTAGAAAAATTATAAGTTTATCAAATTTGTTGCATATTCAAATGTTGAAAATATAATTGACAACCAATTAGGAATCTTTAGATGAACATCAAAATAAGAGCCTATTCTTGATTTATAAGAAAGTACTTGTACTATATTAATTATTTATATTTTTTAACTCATTTTTAAAGCACTGTTTCTCTTTCTTGAGCACGAGCATAAAATGTTGGAAAAAGATAATGTGAATAGTACTTTCAAAAACCAATGCCATTCTTTTGTATAATCTATGACTTTCATATATCTGAACTATTTGTACTATAAATCCTGTTCTATGTGTTCTTAGCTGTAAAATTTCGTCCTCTTTCCTATACAAACTCTCTTGTTGGTTAGGAATCGAATTGACATATTTAGTTGCCACATAACATGAGACTTTGTAGAAACAATTTAATTCAGGACGGGTCCAACGTATTATGAGGCCTAAGACGACTATTAAAATAAAGTTTTTTTCATCCACTATGATATATAAGTTCTAATTAGTTTTAATAAAAATCACAGTAAAACTTTTTCTTTCGTAGCCGTACCAGATTAGAACAGAAGATCTTCAAAATAAAACATCATTTCCTTACCAACTAAGCTAAGTAAGTATCTATACATGATTTTCGTTTTCGGACAAAAATACTGAATTTAATTTAATTTTTTGAGGCCAAAACTATGTTTAAGAAAAAATAATTTTTCAGGCCTAAGGCGAGGGCCTAGCCCGCCGTACCCTTGGGCCGGCCCTGATTTAATTAAATACACAAGCTTTGAATCTAAAGTCCCACAAGTGGAAGCTTTTTCATCCATATACACTTGTACGATTGTTGAAATCTTTAACACATCATGCGCACTTCGAAGGAACACGTATCTTAACCACCACGTTGTCAGGAAGACTTTTAATACAAAGAGCCGGTCCCTTACTCGAACCATCGCCTTTGGTTCCACTAAAGGATCATGAGGAGAACCATCCACATTGAGTTAAGTGCAACACATAAAGTGAAAGAGATACCACATATTCCCCCAAAACTTAAGGCATTAAGTATATGTGTATTCTCACTTATAAAGTGCTCAATCTCCATTTTCCAAGAAATGTGGGACTTTAAATTCACACTTGTATCTCAACAACATAAGCCATTCCACCAACTCACCAAGGGAGATAAACAACTATATTCTACCACCAAAAAACCACCATCGACAGAACCAGATCGTCAATAGTCTCAAGAACACTCATCTCCAAAAGTGAGATCATAATCACTTTGGTCGTTATTAACTCAAGTAGAGATAGGGTTCTCTAGCCAGTAAGACAAAAGTAGACTAAAGAGCTTCCAAGATATCGTTTCTAAGAGGTTAAAATGTTTTTATCTTCCAACTTCTCCACATTATAGACAGTTAAAAAATCACATCTTTTTAGGAGTTCCATAATGATCCCTACCACTGAATATCAAATCAAAGTTAGACCACCTCTAGTCTAATACAACTTTCCCACAAAAAAATCCTAAAAAGAGTAGACAAATTTCTTAGGAGCGCAAGCGTCCACCCAAGCCACCTAAAAGTATTATAGACTCAACACGCGTCCCACAAGAAGTAACACTATTAGCAAATAAGACATGCCTTTTACTAAGTTTTCTTTCGTTGGAATTTAATCATGGAGAGGGGGCCAATTGGAGACAATCACTTGCAAAGGGGCCTAACTATACCAAATTAAGGAGGTGATCATATCTTCCTTATACAAAATAATACCAACACCAAGATTACTTTTATAAAAGCATTATAAGTTGAGGCAACCATGAAAGCATTGTCTTTCTCATATCTCCACTACCAAGTGTCGACATCCAAGGATGAGGTAATACCTATAATTGTTTGTAAAAGGCCAGAAACAAACAACTGCTCCCAAATGAAAGGAGTTTTCCTCCATTGAAGTTCTCAAACCAAAGCCCCATTAACCCAACAACCAAATTCACTTACTTTCGTACCTTTTCGGTTAGAGATGAGGTACAGCCAAAGAATCCTATATTTAAGTGGAGTACTATCCCATGCCTAGGGATCATCCCAAAAAGAGATGAGAACCTAGTTACTAGTCTTTTTCGGAGACCATTTATAAATTAATTAGAGAGGATGCCTCTGCACTAGAGCCAATAAGAAAGTAGTATCTTCCAAGACTTATCCTCCCTAATGGTGGGCACAACCTAAACCTCGCATTTAACCAAAAGGATACTGTGCAAGAGACTTATATCTTCCACACTATTACAAAAACACATTTAACCTCATACGTGAAATGCATTTAACCTCGACTACATAAGCGAGCTAACAAATGGGGCGCATGAAAAGATGTCACTTTACCCCTCAAGTATTTAAAACCAAGGGGTAAAGTTATCTTCACATGGGTTTGAACTCCAACATCTTCATTTTTATTATTTTCAGAACTGGATGGCGCACCCGATATTAACTCTCAGTGTTTTCTAAAACAGAGGTAATAGCCCAATCTTGTTACCTCAATTATTTATAAAAGTCGAGGGGATAATATTATTATTATTTTAAATACTTTCGTTTGTACTTGTATTACAGAACCATTTCATAGAATATTGAACTATATTTTGTAGATTTTTAAAACAAAAAAATTGTGCATTTTGCCAATTTCTCAAACAAAAATATTATATCATAAATATTTTTATTTACACCAAATGCAAAGCAAAAATGACATACACCTTTTAATTTTACAACAAAACTAAAATAAAAGATTAACCAACAAAAGCAATAACCAAAATGGAAAGTTTTGTAGGTTGTCCAAATGTTATATGCTACGATTTGTCACTGGCCGTTAAGCACCTGTAATTTGAACATTTGAAACCAATTAGGATAATCAACAACAATTTTAAATATTTAGTAAAAGGAATAAAAAAGAGTAAAATGAGTAATTATAAATTACTAAGTGATATAAAATATTTACTTACTAGTTTTTTCATATTTCCACTTTATGATCATGACTAATAACGTGTACATCACCTGAATCATATTCTTCCGATGAATGACATACATGTGTTGCCGAAAAAGGGGTCTTATAGTTAAAATCTTGATTTTCATCAATACTATGAGGATGATATTTTCCGTGAAGAACAATTGACCATCTAGTGTTAGAAGGATCAGTGTCATAAAAAAAACTTGTTTTGCTTGGGTTTCCAGAATGAATTGTTCGTTCTTATGAGTTGCCTTTCGAATATTAACTCGTTTGAATCCTAATTCATCGGTTTCTACACCAGTATTAATGTCAATTCACTTTCACTTTAATAAAGGCACTTTAAAAGCAGCATAACCAATTTCTAAAATCTCCTTAATGACACCCAAAGTACGCTCTAGATGCTAGAATATGTTTGTTATCTTTGGAACTATATAAGTACATAGACAAAATCTAGAAACAAGGAATCAATTTTCTTCCATTGCAATGAATCAACTACATGGCCAATTTTTCATCACACACATTTTCATATGCATGTCATTAGCAAACAATCTCTTGAACCTTTGAATTATCGGTAGGTACCACATCACCTTGGAAGGAACACCCTTTCTTGTTACCCATCATCGTCTTCAGCACCATTATCCTTTTGCTTGTAGCGTGACTCCCCACACCTCGGACACTCCTTCAAGTTTTCATACTCTTTCCTATATAATATGCAATCATTGCGATATATGCATGTATTTTGACATAGTCCAAACCCATTGGACACAATATTTTCTTGGCCTCATAACTACAGTTTGATAACGTGTTACCTTCCGGGAGTATTTCTTTCATCAATTCAATGAAACTTCTATATCCGTCCACCCACCTCTTGACTTAAGATTAAATAGTCTTAGCACAAATGACAATCTCGTTAAACTTGTACATCCCAGATACAACGAGTTTTTCATGTCTCTTTGTAAAGTATCTACCACATTAGCTTTCTTGAAAGCATCAACTCCAATATCACGAATCATGTCTTCTAAAGTATCATTCATAAATTCATCATCTTCAACTGTATGTGACTTATGTCTTTTTTTTTGTCACCTCACCATGTCATATCCATTTCGTGTAATTTTGAATAATTCCATTACAACCTAAATGATTGAATATATCACGCTTTGAATGGTTTTGTATATTTTAGAAAATTTTACAAGGACACTAAAAAATCTTCTTATTGTTAAAAAGGATTTTTTTTGCCAAATCAAGAAATTGTATTACTCAATTCTCATACTCTTTACTTAATATATTGAATTTCATCCAATTACGACCCATAATTGCATAAAACTTATGAAAATAAAATTAAAATAGTATACAACCAACAAAAGTGAATATTCAATCTCAATAAAACAAGGATAACAACAAAGAACAACAACTAAAAATACATGAACATCAACAATATAGTAAATCGTATAAGTCTCAAAAACCATAATAATAACAACAACAACAACGACGGAAACAACATCAAAGACGGAAATAACAACAACAACAAAAAAAACAACAAACAAACAACAACAGCAGTAATAGAAGCAGAGAAATGACATTCTTTTTAATAATGCAGTTGTAGACACTGATGAAATTTTCTTCATGTCGATTTGGTATTCAAGGTGGTGGTTAGAATTAGGTGCAATTTCTATGAATTAGTTACAAAATTCGTTCCTTTGTTGCTAATTTTTAGTTGTTGGGTGGATTTGTGTTTCTATTCCTTGTAAGGGTTGGTGTACCTCTAGTACTTCATTCTTAATCAAGAGTTGCTTATTAAAAAAAACAACAATAATGGAGAATTCGTACATAGAGGAAATATGATAAGAGACTAAAATAAAAGTGTTGGTTTGAGGTTCGAGCTTCCTTCCTCCTTGGAGAATAATGGTGTTCTTTCATTCGCTGAATAGAATGTTATTCTTTCGTTCGCTAGGGCTCAAAAAGTGAAATGAAACTTAACATTAATTTTGAAGGAATAAAAAATTTAGAGAGTGTTTATATCGGTTTTCTTAAAATCCGAGGGAACATATCTGACATAAAATCTATAAAAAAAATTAAGGCGTCTTTTTTATTATAAATAAATAAAAAGTTTAGAAACTTATTATCTCGATTTTCTAAAAAATTGAAGGAAGATATCAGTCGGAAAATCTATTAAAAATAAAGACGTCTTTTTTATTCTAAATAAAACATAAAATTCTAGAGTACTGATTTTTTTTAATAAGCAAATTGGATTTAACTAGAGCAAAAGGGTTGCTCTACCCAAATACAAAACAACAAGCATGGAACCGCTAAACAAAACAACTAAGCGGTTTAATATGCCAAGTGCTGAAATTACAAAGCGGAGCTCTCTTAAGATTCGACTCCAACCACAACCAAGACCGGAAAACCAACTCGGACTTGCACTCCAAGAAACTAAAATTAGCTTTGTTGAAAATAATGTTATTACGACACAACCATATGGACCAACACGAGGCTAGCCAAATGGCTCCCATAATCATTCTTTCGGTTGAGTTCCTCATCTTGTCGTAGAAGAAAGGGAAGTGCGAGAATTCTTCCAAGTCCACTTCGACATGTGCTCCGGTCCAGGTATAAACCTGCTGCCACAAACCCATCAAAACCTTGCAGCCACCAAGGAGATGCTCCAGATTTTCTTCCGCCTTCGAGCAAAAAACGCACAACAAATCATTTGCATCCAAAACCCCTCTTTTGTATAGCTGATCTTTGGTTGCACACCTGTTATGAACAATTCTCCAGCCGAAAAACAAACACTTCGATGGAGCATGAACCTTCCGCACAAAAGAAATTGCTTTTACCACTGGTTCGGGAAGAGGGATCCCAGACAGTTTGTCATAAAACAAACGGAAACAGGATTTTACCGTGAAAGCATCGTCCTCGGAAAGTCTCCAACTGAAGGTATCCTTCACACCGATTGAAGGCTGAATATGGGCCACAGTTTCCAAAAGCTGCTGCCAAGAAACCGCAGCACTGCTGCTGCCAGAATCAAGCAGAACAGCCGCTCTGTTCCACCGCCAGGAGCCGGCTTCAAAGAACCCAGCCTCAGCCACGGACATGCCATCGTTCCTTGCAGCCGCATATAACTCCGGAAAGACAACCATAAGAGGATGGGATGAAGCCCAGCAACCATACCAAAATGGAACGTCTCCACCGTCGCCAATATTGCAATGTAAAGCACCTGAAAAATTTTGTAACAACAATAGTTCATAATTGTCAGATAAGAGAAGATCCCTCCACCAAATAGAGTCCCTATTTCCGATCACGGATATATCTCCTATCAGTACCTTCCTCTTCACGTTTCCATATTTCGCCTCAATAATGCCTCTCCAAAGAGCATTTTCTTCCGATAAAATCCGCCATTTCCACTTACTAAGAAGCGCTATATTCATCACCTCTGCGTTTTTGATCCCCAAACCGCCATCCTCTATCGATTTGCACACGATATCCCATTTAACCCAGTTGATGTTTCTTTTATTGACATTGCCATTCCAAAGAAATTTTCTTTGAATAGCGGAGATCTCTTTAAGAACTTTGGTCGGAGCTTTGTAAAACGAGAGAGAATAGATAGGTATGGAACTTAACACGGCATTTATCAAACACACTCGCCCGGCTAAGTTGAGATGCATACCTTTCCACACCGCCAATTTATTCTTCATGGCCGAAATCAAATCCCTCCACATTGAATACTTCCTCGGACTATCTCCCACTCTCACGCCAAGGAATTTAAACGGAAGAGTATCAATCTTACAAGAGAGAAAGCTAGAAGCCGCCTCTAGAAAACTTTCTTCAACATTGACACCAAATAAATTGCTCTTGTGGAAATTAATTCTCAATCCCGACATAATCTCGAAACCCCTAAGGATAGCCTTCATGCTCCAAAGGTTAGAAATGTCTCCTTCCCCTATAATAATGGTATCATCCGCAAATTGGAGCAAGCTAACCTTCACATTGTCCGTTAACTTGAAGTCAATAAAATCACCGGTGTCTATAGCCTTTCTCATAAGAGCCGTTAGAACCTCCGTGGCCAAAACAAAAAGGAAAGGGGAGAGAGGATCCCCTTGGCGAAGTCCCTTCTCCACGTGGAACTCCTTAGTGGTACTACCGTTAACAAGGACGGCCATGTCACTCGAGAAAATCATGCTCTCCATCCATTTTAACCAAATGGTTCCAAACCCCATTTTTGTTAAAACATAAGACAAAAAATTGTGAGTTATTAATTAATTTGGTCGAATATTGTTATTTATAGGTTATTTTGTCACTGTATTATAAATTTTATTTGTGAAATTAAAACTTTTCTCTCCGGTAAGATCTTATAGTTGTATTATGATCTTAGTTTTATGATCTTTCATTGGCAAATTGACCGTCTTTAAGAACTCTTGTTTGACTATATTGAATTGGTCTCTTCTAAGTTGTTGTCGTCTTTAATTTTTGGAGTGTTGTTGCTTAAAGTTGGGGTTTTTGTTACCATGGCCAAGTTATTGCGATATTGCTTGTTGTTATTTTTTCTTTTGTTGGGTTTGTCAGTATTTGTTGTCTCCCTTCCTTCCGTTGTTTTTGTTTTTGACTTTTTTTTAACAATTTTTGGTTACTTTACTTCTGTTAGGGGTGGCAAAACAGGTGACTCGTTAGACATGTTCGTTTTGCTCGCATTTGTTTGTGGGACGTACTGATCAAGGTCTTATACCCACACTCTAATATGCCCGTCCTACACCGCCCTATTTCTTGCGGGTTTTTCCGGACGCAAACATTAACCTAAATTTTTGTAAATTTTACCGGCACCCTGTCCCGTCCCGCTTTCATTTTCACAAGGTGGGACAAGGTTTTAGGTCAGCTCTCTTAACAATACTCGTCCCTCTTTGTCCCGTTTTTTTTGTGTGCAGACTTTTATATGACATGCCTAAACGAGACAGAAATGTCCATTTGCCATCCCTAAGTTTTTCATTTATTTTTGCATAGTTTTCCTTTCATTTATTGAACATCTATTATATTTCCTTTATTTGATGTATATAAGTCAGTTATATGAATAAAATTTTGTCATATTATTATATCGAATATCATATTCCTATCCAATTTGTTATAATTTCAAGATCTTAATAATTTATCATATAGTTTTGTAAGATCTTTCTATATCAATTTGTTGAACTCCTTTATTAATCGTTCTTGTGAAATAGTAATGAATTAGAAGTTTAAATGTAATGTTTGCTCTTGTTTGTCTATGGAAATTCTTCAGTATAAACAAAACAGTGGAACGGTATCAACGGAAAGTCAAGGATTTGGCTCTCAGCACCAAAGGAATCCAAGAAAATACACAGGTCACTCCTTCATCGAGCTTGCAAATCTATAACATGAGACATATAACAAACAAATATATATTTTAAAACATATAGGCAATTTTGTAAATAATTTTTGTTGACATGCAGAACCTAAAGGAATGTGATATTAACACAACAATGAAGTTGGAGCAACTAGAACTTTATAAAAGGTTTTCAGAACCAACTTTATTGAATCTGAGATTTTTATGTATCATTATTCTCAGCATTGGTAATATGTATTGTAGGAAGCTGTTGGGAGATGAATTGGATAGATGTGGTATTGAAGAATTACAAAAGATTGAAAATCAACTAGAATACAGCTTAAGCAAAATTAGGGCAAGAAAGGTATCCTTCAATACTGTTTTGTTATGTTTTAATTAGTGTATAACCAAGACTCCTAATTGAAGAACTTGGTGTTGTTGTCTATTCTCAGAATCAACTGTTGCTGGAACAAATTGAAAAGCTAAAAAAACAGGTAATTAATAATGTTACTACAATGATTGCACATTTGTTCTTTCATTCAATTTATATTTATTTAAATTGTTTAATACAATTGTCATATTCTTTGCTACCACTTCAGGAATGGTGCCTACTTGAAAAAAATAGACGCTTACGTGAGCAAGTACACGCCCTCACTAACACTGTTTGTGCTGCATATTTTCTTTCTTGAAAATTTCAAGGTTATTTTTCACTTTGATGAAAACCTTATTTCTAAAATTTTCCATTATTGTAGTGTGGAATTGAACAACAAGATATAGAAGTCTTAGCGCAAAGTGAGCTCAATGAGGAAGTGGAGACGGAATTGTTCATAGGACGACCTGAGAAACGAATGAATTGTGAGCAGAAATAGCGACATAAATCTAATATACTCGGGAGGAAGCAGAATCTAACATTAGAAGTTAGTAATAATGTCCAATAATTTTTAGTCAAATAATTTCCATTACGGACATATTCTAAAGGTATTTTTCTAGATATTCAGACTCATATTATATCAATTTTGAATTGGTGAATTTCTAAAATTTATATTTAGAAAGATATAATAATAGAATTGTTAGATATATTTTTAACATTCACATTGTTATAATACACATTGTTGAGCGGTGTAGTAGTTGACAGCTTCGTCTCAATTTCTGTTACTATGTGTTCAAATCCAACTGTTTAAGCAATTTTGATTTTATTACTAATTGACACTACTACTGATTAGGGGTGGCAATAAAATCCATTAAGGGATTATCCATCCAATCCATCCATTAATTAATCCATCCAATCCATCCACCAAACAAAAAATTAGCTAATGGATTGGATATAATCCATCCATTTTACTATATGGATGGATCCAATCCATCCATCTCATTTTATAAATCCAATGGATTGTATCTTATTATATATATATTTTTATATTTTGCATAAAATTTTAAATTATAAAATTTCATAAAAATTATTTTA
Source organism: Vicia villosa (assembly GCF_029867415.1). Classification (NCBI taxonomy): domain Eukaryota; kingdom Viridiplantae; phylum Streptophyta; class Magnoliopsida; order Fabales; family Fabaceae; genus Vicia; species Vicia villosa. The sequence continues at coordinate 49,472,137 of NC_081180.1, forward strand.
TCTTTTTTTAAAAATATTTTTATTTTAAAAATTGAAAAAAATATATATCTCTATCCCCTCCCTTTCTAGAAAAACTATCAGGTGATTTCATTGAACTATCACACTTACTAAAAATTGTGGATTCAGCAATGGCTTCAAAGATGACTAAAAATGGTAGCACTTTCGAAAATGAGAAGAAAAACATTTCTAATTCATTTACTTCTCCAACCATTTTATACGGTAAATTCTAAAGCTATTGTTGTTGCGAAATTAACATATTAACATGTTAAAATCTGTCAAAAAAAAAAACATGTTATTGCAAATTTTATTGTCAATTATTTGCTGTAGTGTTATTGCAATATGTTATTGCAAATTTTATTGTCAATTATATATATATATATATATATATATATATATATATATATATATATATATATATATATATATATATATATATATATATATATATATATATATATATTGAAATTAAAAAAAAATCATTTTTATAAAATTTTATAAATAAAACATATTATTGAAAAAAAATTAAGTAATATATTTTAATTAATTTTATGGATGGACGGATATCCATCCATTAAAAAGTATTAATGGATGGATTGGATGGATTTTTTTCATTAACGGATGGATTGGATTGGATTTTTTAAAGAGAATTTTAGTGGATTGTTAATGGATTAATGGATTGTTTTGATCCATCCATTAACAATCCATTGTCATTTCTCTTCCTTTACATGGAAAAAATGATGAGAGAGAAGCTCCAACATCTCTCTTCCTTTTGAACTTTCGTTCAAGCTTTATCTAGGGTTCGCAAGTTTAACCATGATCACGGCAAACATAAATGCAGGAGAATGGAGGAAGGTGCAACGGAGGAAGACGGGACATGGAGGTCACATCTCTTGGGATGTAGCGGTGGGAGAAGCCAAGAGGGGAGATAGCAATGTAGTATCCTCTTTTTTCATCACGGAGTTTGGAGAAGGTTGGAGGGCTAGCGACCTTCTCATTGAGCTGAAGGACTTTGGTGACATTGTGGAGGTTGTCATTCCGGCAAAACGAGATAAGAGAGGTAGGAGATACTGTTTTGCCCGTTTCGCAAACGTTGCTGACGTTCAACTCCTAGCAACCAAGCTTGACAATGTTTTCCTCGACGGAAGAAAAGTGCATGCAAACATTCCGAGATTCGTAAGGCAAGCAACTGTTCCATCAAAGGGTGTTAGGTTAGGAGATTCATTCAGGGGAAAAGTTAATGATAAGGAAGGGACTTCACTTCAAGGAGGCATTAGAGGTGGCTGGGTTGATAAAAGATCCTTTACGGAGGTAGTAACAAACAGAAATTTCAAAGAAGTTAACAAGGGAGAGGTGCCACAGTTTAGAACTTTGAAAATGGCTACAGAAGAAGAAGACCAAATCAGGTATGGGAGAGCTTTCACCGGGGTGTTAAAGGATCCGAACGATGCTTCGGAAATCAAGCGAATATTTCTGGAGGAAGGCATATTCTCTATTAGGGTCTCTGTCCTTGGCCCTTCTCTTTGCTTATTAGAAGATCTCGTGTTTGGGGAGGTGGAATTATTCTTGGCGGAGAGAAGAAGTTGGTGGGAACGGTGGTTTAGCAAGATTAAACCTTGGGATCCTAAGGATGTGGACACGGAAAGGATGGTGTGGGTGACTGTTTCGGGGATCCCTTGCCACGCCTGGGGATTCAAGATTTTCAACTTACTGGCTGATTCTTTAGGATCTCTTGTTAAATGCGATGTTTCGACTATCAACAAGGTCAGGTTGAGCGAAGCCAGAATCCTTATTAGAACAAATAAACATTTATTGATCAATGAGGAGTTCATGGTTTTGGTGGATGGCATACCTTTCAAGATTTTTATGAGGGAAGAGGGACCTTTTAAGTTTGTTCTGGAAGGCACGGTCAAGGTTAGTGAAGCAGAGGACTCGGTATTTTCCTCTTCTCCGGCGGAGGATTTCCAGTCAGGTGAAGAAATCGGAGAAGCCTTTGTTGCATCAAAATCCGTTTCGCTAGAAAAAGTGTTGAAAGAGACATATGAGGAGTTAGGGGCAGACTTAGGGGCAGGTAGAGTGGAAAAGGTCTGTTTGTCTGAAGAAGTGACCAGTAGGTTTAAGGAGAATTTCGTTCCCCTTTGTAACAAGTCTACAGCAGCAAAACCCGTTGAAATTCTGAACCACCTAGTTAACGTGCCTGGAGAGTCTCATGCATTAAATGCAGGTAATGATCTAAGTTGTGGCATCGGGGACTGTGCAGATGTGCTCAGCACTTCTTGTGTGAAAGATTCAATTAATAACGAGTTCGTGGGGGCCACGCCTAGTTTTTTGTCCTCTGGTTTTGATATTGGGCTGGATGAGCAGCTGGAAAAAGTCAGAGGCCCAATATCCTTCGATCTAGCTTGCAAGAAGGCCCAATCCACCAAAGTTTCGAAGGGGAAGAAAAAGAAAAAAATCAGAAAAGAAAAACCTCTGCAGAATCTGGGCGTTGCGGTGGACACCTACTCCGGCTACTTCGCGAGCATCGCACCCAGGAACTCGAAAAGAATGGAGAAGCTCAATTCGACTGTGCTCACTCCGGAGGATGAGGTCGAAGACATATCAAACGGTACGTTTTTTCCTTGTTCATCTCACACTGACTCTGAAGTAATCCGCTGCAACAGTAGATTAAAGAATCAGTCGTATTCGGAGGTGGGTCGGAAAATGTGGAATTCCATTATTAAGTTAGGAGTTTCTGGCTTAAAGGATGATCCGGTGGGTATTAAGAGATTGGAAGGGATTGAAAGGAGGGGTTTAGAGGAAGTAATTGAGCGGAGGGCGAAACAAAACAAGGAATTATGAATATTTTATCCTATAATATCAGAGGGGGTGGAGTTGCATCAAAAAGAAGAAGAATTAGTTTTTTCCTAAATTCCAGTAAGGTTGATATCTGTTTCTTGCAGGAAACAAAATTGGCCCAGTTTAGTGATTCTTTGGCTAGGTCTTTCTGGAGTGGGTTTGATTTGGAATGGACGGCTGGTAATGCGGTAGGGGCTGCGGGTGGCACTGTCATTTTATGGAAGAAGGGGTCATTGGTTGTTTATCACAGTTTCGTTGGTAACGGTTACGTTGGCATTAATGCTGATTGGAAGGGTTTGAACATTAATTTTGTCAATATATATGCTCCTTGTAGTGCAGTAGCTAGGAGACAATTATGGAAAGCCTTGATTGATGTTAGGGATAGAAATCCCAATTCTGAATGGTGTCTCGGCGGTGACTTCAACGAGATTCTTAGTAGGGATGAAAGAAGAGGTAGTGGGAATGTTAGCAGTAGAAAAGGCATGGACGATTTCCGAAACTTTATCGGTAACATGATGGTAATCGACATTCCGTGCGTGGGAGGAAAATTCACTTGGTACAAAGATAATGGGAAGGCTATGAGTAGGCTAGATAGGTTCTTCGTATTGAATAACTTGATTGATGCGTGGGGTGTGGTGGATCAAAGGATAGGCAAGAGGGACATTTCAGATCATGCGCCTATTCTCTTATTTTCCGGTGCTTTGAATTGGGGCCCAAAACCTTTCAAATTCAACAACGCGTGGTTCAAGCACGAAGACTTCAAGGCTTTCGTTCATGTGGAATGGAAAAAATTATCCATTAAAGGTCGGGGGATTTTGTTCTATTCGAGAAGCTTAAGAGATTGAAAGAGAGATTAAAGGAGTGGAACCGGGAGTCTTTTGGTTGGATTGACTTAAAGGTGGACAAGGAGGTGGATAGTATCAATGAGGCGGATGGCTTTTTGGTTGATAATTTTGGGAGTAACATCGAGGAGGTGGTCGACAAGAGAAGTAAAGCTACTAGTATGATGTGGAAAACTTTAAACTTGAAAGAAAGTATGTTAAGGCTCAAATCTAGACAATTGTGGCTAAAGGAAGGAGATAAAAATACGCGGTTCTTTCACAACTCCATCAAGAGTAGGAATCGCAAGAATTCTATTTCTATTTTGGAGGGTAGTGGAGGTAGGGTGGAAGGTGTAGAGGAGGTGAAGGCGGAGATCAAAAGCCATTTCGAGAACTTTTTCAAGGAAGAAGACTTTCATAGGGAGGTACCGGAAGGCTTGTCTCTTAATCGTTTATGCGAGGAAGATATGAAGTGGTTGGAGAGGAAACCGTCGGAGGAAGAGATAAAGGAGGCTATTTGGGATTGTGATGGGAATAAGAGTCCGGGCCCGGATGGTTTTACTCTTGAGTTTTTTCAACTTTGTTGGGACACACTAAAGAGTGATACCATAAAATTTGTCGAGGATTTCTTCAAAAAAGCAAGACTTACCAAAGGTTGCACATCCTCTTTTTTGGCGCTTATTCCAAAAGTTAGAAACCCTCAATCTCTTTCGGAATATAGAACAATTTGTCTTGTTGGAAGTTTATACAAAATTTTGGCTAAATTGCTAGCAAGAAGATTAAGAGGAGTGATAGGGAAGTTGGTGTCCGCTAACCAAACGGCTTTTATTCCGGGAAGAAACATTGCGGATGGGGTGCTTGTGGTGAACGAAGTGTTGGACTATGCCAAGAGGTTCAATAGAAGATGTGTGGTTTTGAAAGTAGATTTCGAGAAAGCATATGACCGGGTTAGTTGGAATTTTTTGTCTTATGTTTTAACAAAAATGGGGTTCGGAACCATTTGGTTAAAATGGATGGAGAGTATGATTTTCTCGAGTGACATGGTCGTCCTTGTTAACGGTAGTACCACGAAGGATTTCCACGTGGAGAAGGGTCTTCGCCAAGGGGATCCTCTCTCCCCTTTCCTTTTTGTTTTGGCCACGGAGGTTCTAACGGCTCTAATGAGAAAGGCTATAGACACCGGTGATTTTATTGATTTCAAGATAACGGACAATGTGAAGGTTAGCTTGCTCCAATTTGCGGATGATACCATTATCATAGGGGAAGGAGACATTTCTAACCTTTGGAGCATGAAGGCTATCCTTAGGGGTTTCGAGATTATGTCGGGATTGAGAATTAATTTCCACAAGAGCAATTTATTTGGTGTCAATGTTGAAGAAAGTTTTCTAGAGGCGGCTTCTAGCTTTCTCTCTTGTAAGATTGATACACTTCCGTTTAAATTCCTTGGCGTGAGAGTGGGAGATAGTCCGAGGAAGTATTCAATGTGGAGGGACTTGATTTCGGCCATGAAGAATAAATTTGCGGTGTGGAAAGGTATGCATCTCAACTTAGTCGGGCGAGTGTGTTTGATAAATGCCGTGTTAAGTTCCATACCTATCTATTCTCTCTCGTTTTACAAAGCTCCGACCAAAGTTCTTAAAGAGATCTCCGCCATTCAAAGAAAATTTCTTTGGAATGGCAATGTCACTAAAAGAAACATCAATTGGGTTAAATGGGATATTGTGTTTAAATCGATAGAGGACGGCGGTTTGGGGATCAAAAACGTGGAGGTGATGAATATAGCGCTTCTTAGTAAGTGGAAATGGCGGATCTTATCGGATGAAAATGCTTTTTGGAGAGGCATTATTGAGGCGAAATATGGAAACGTGAAGAGGAAGGTGCTGATAGGAGATATTTCCGTGATCGGGAATAGGGACTCTATTTGGTGGAGGGATCTTCTCTTATTTGACAACTATGATCTATTGTTGTTGCAAAATTTTTCAGGTGCTTTACATTGCAATATCGGCGACGGTGGAGACGTTCCATTTTGGTATGGTTGCTGGGCTTCATCCCATCCTCTTATGGTCATCTTCCCGGAGTTATATGCGGCTGCAAGGAACGATGGCATGTCCGTGGCTGATGCTGGGTTCTTTGAAGCCGGCTCCTGGCGGTGGAACAGAGCGGCTGTTCTGCTTGATTCTGGCAGCAGCAGTGCTGCGGTCTCTTGGCAGCAACTCTTGGAAACTGTGGACCATATTCAGCCTTCAATCGGAGTGAAGGACTCCTTCAGTTGGAGACTTTCCGAGGACGACGCATTCACGGTAAAATCCTGTTTTCGTTTGTTTTATGACAAACCGTCCGGGATCCCTCTTCCCGAACCGGTGGTAAAAGCAGCATCTTTTGTGCGGAAGGTTCATGCTCCATCGAAGTGTTTGTTTTTCGGCTGGAGAATTGTTCATAACAGGTGTGCAACCAAAGATCAGCTATACAAAAGAGGGGTTTTGGATGCAAATGATTTGCTGTGCGTTTTTTGCTCGGAGGCGGAAGAAAATCTGGAGCATCTTCTTGGTGGATGCAAGGTTTTGATGGGTTTGTGGCAGCAGGTTTATACCTGGATCGGAGCCCATGTCGAAGTGGACTTGGAAGAATTTTCGCACTTCCCTTTCTTCTACGACAAGATGAGGAACTCAACCGAAAGAATGATTATGGGAGCCATTTGGCTAGCCTCGTGTTGGTCCATATGGTTGTGTCGTAATAACATTATTTTCAACAAAGCTAATTTTAGTTTCTTGGAGTGCAAGTCCGAGTTGGTTTTCCGGTCTTGGTTGTGGTTGGAGTCGAATCTTAAGAGAGCTCCGCTTTGTAATTTCAGCACATGGCATATTAAACCGCTTAGTTGTTTTGTTTAGCGGTTCCATGCTTGTTGTTTTGTATTTGGATAGAGCAACCCTTTTGCTCTAGTTAAATCCAATTTGCTTATTAAAAAAAAAACAATCCAATCCATATCTATCCAATCCATCCATTTTGCCACCCCTACTACTGATACTACTTGTCTTAATAAAAATTAACCATTTATGAACCAAATGCTTTGGATATTACTTGGTAGATCCACACGATTAAGAAAACATAACTTTCACATGTCAATTTAGAGTCTTTGAATATTGAAGGATGTCATTTAGTTTGTGCAATTTTAGGACCATGTTTTAAAGGTGTATGATTTCTATTTTTTTTTTTAAATATGATTGAAACGTCAATGGAGGTATTTCTAAATGACATCTCAATTTTTTGTGAAACTTTTGATTGTTGTTTAAAAAATCTATAAGAAGTGCTAAAACAATGTATTGAAACAAATTTTATTTTAAACTAGGAAAAACATAATTTTATATAACATAAGGAATTGTTTTGAGGGAACAAGATCTCAACTAAGAATTGCCTAAGTTCCTTTACACTTTAATTTTAAGATTAAATTTGTAGCATTCCTTATAATTGTAGCCCCAAATTGAAAATTACTGTTTGAAAGTCCCTATAATTGTAGCTCCAAATTCAAAATTATTGTTTAAAATGATGGATGACCCTAGTAACTATGCCATAAAAGTTGTGCTTGAGAAGATATATTCTAAACTCTTTCATACCTTAAGTAATGATGACATTTTATGGGAATTTGTCTCAAATGATCGTTCCTCTCCTAAGGGTCTTCTCTATTTAAAGCTTTCAGTACTCGCTTTTATTTTAAATTATCGGTATTCTATTTGGAGCACTCATGTATCCTCTCATAAGAAACCCTTGATTTGTCTCCATGCCTGGATCCACAAGTATCTTCTTTACCCCTTCACTTATTTCTTTTTCACACTCTTGTATGACTATAGTCATACAAGAGTGTGATAGTGAGAGAAACATTTTGAAACCCAAAAATGCCGAAGAAAGAAAAGAACTGTGGGATCAATGCATGAGGGAACGTAAAGAGGAATTCAATCACGTTATAAAAGAGGTTTAGGACGATATTTACGCTTCTTCTAGTGACGAAGAAGTCATGAGCTATGAACATAGCTCCATTGACGACGTGGAAATCGCCAAACTCTTCTCCTTGAAAAATATTTTCTCTACCGGGAATGAAGACGACATCCTTTTGGAGCCCTGCATCCCGGGAGACCGTGTTTGTATCTCCCGTTCCAAATGCAAGAAGGACGAGTTCTTTCATTTCTACACCGGGGTGTTGGAGAATTTCAAGATTCGCCTACCCTTTTCCGACTTTGAAATTGACATTCTAAAAAATATAAACATCGGCCATTCCCTGCTTCGCCCCAATAGTTGGGGGTTCATAAAAGTCTTTGAAATAATTTGGGAGGCAATGCATATAGTTCCCACCATAGGGTTATTTTTCTTCTTCTTCGAAGTCAAAGAGGTTGAAAAGGCATCAGAGATCACGATTAGCAGGATCCTTGGAAAAAGCTTTCTCCAAGTATACACCACCAACTACAAGGGTTTCAAAGACTGGTTTCTCCGTATTAGATATGGACCTAGATGTTCCCAAGTAATGTATGCTATGGATGCGCATCACCGCTTTCCCATGTACTGGACCGGAAACCCTCTGCCCATTTCCTGATTCACCTATTCACCACTGAATCATTAATTGAACAAAGGAGAATCAAATTCTTAACTATTAGGTTGGGTTTAATTGCTACAAGACTTTGATCCAAAGATTTTGGATAAGAAATAAGTTGAGAAGGAAACATATTGGGTGAGAATATGGAGTAGAGAAACAATCTACAAGGGGGTCAATAGTCCCTTATTAAAAATTCTACTGATTTTCCGAAAAATAGAATATCAAAGGTTTTTAAAAAACGTACGTAAGTCTTAAAGTGACAATATAGATCTTATGCTTTTGTTAATTAGAAGTTAGCCACATTTATAAATATACAATTCACAAACCTCACAGGTTGTTCAATTACAATGATTAATTGAGTAATTGTAGATTACATGAGATAAGCACTTGACAATTAGTTAATGTACACAATCCCTTTCCCTTGGATTTAAACACAAGCATAAAAAAATAGCATTCATTAACACATAGCAAAGTAATCAACATCAATTACCATGAATAAGACCTAATCATGCATTAATCTCTTATCACATCCAACAAAGAACCACAATTTGCAAAAATAAGGTACCAAGTCAAGTAACATGGAAAAGTCACAAGATTAACTCCAAAAGAGTTCATGGAATTACGGTTTTAAAGTCAAGACAATCATTGCAAACAAACAAGCAACCATCAAGTGCTCATGTTCAAGTACTCACATGTTATCAAAGATCAACAAAGAAAAGACTTCAAAGAAAAGTAGGTAACATCAAGACATGACATGACCTATGATAAAAAAATATAGCTCAAAGCATGTGGAAGTCTTAAAAAACCATGATCACAAATTAGGTCAACATGTTTTAGGCCAAGCATCAAAAGATAAACCAACAAATTGATTCAATAAATGCATGTTAAAGATTGATCAAAGCATGGTAAATGCTTCATTCATGTGTCAAGAGGCATCATCAAACAAGTTGTACAAAATATCAAAGCATAACATATTATTGAAACTCATGACGGTTGATAAAAAGCATGGCACTTATATGATTTAAAACACTACATAAAATAAAATAAAATATAAAAATAATAAAATGGAAGACCTAACAAATCATCTATATATTTTGTCATTTTTTAAGGTCAAAAGAAAATAAAAATAAATATAATAAAGAAAATAAAATAACAAAAGAGAAGAATAAACAAGTAAAGAAATAACAAAAGAGAAGAATAATTAAGTAAAGAAAGGTGTAAAAAAGGGAAGGTTCCCCATGGGTGTTGAACCCAAGACCTCTTGGTTACCACCCACATGCCTTACAAAGGCGCCATGATTCATTTACTTATTATTAGTGTCATTCATAAACAATAAAAATAAAACACAACACGCTGATTGTAACGCCCCAGACTGCTTTCGGAATTATCGACTGACCCAACAAACCAATACGAGTCTTTTCAGCATGCTTTGACCTCACTCACACGCTTTCTGGGAAACTTCCCAGAAGATCACCCATCCCAAGATTGCTTCAAGTCAAGCACGCCTAACTGTAGAGTTCTTATGGAATGAGCTACAAAAAAGAAGATGCATCTAGTTGGTATAGGTAGTACCCATCAATCCTTATAATCTTCCCTTCAACAATGCATCCCTTCTCTGCATAGCCTCAAGACTCCTCTCATTCCAATGTGGCGACCACCCTTGTCCTCTTCGGCCTTAAGTGTTACATGTGGTTCAACCACCCCTCGTCTTCTTCAGCCTTGGGTGTTACACTGACAAATAAAAAAATTACTACACACATTTTTAAACATGGAACACGCGCAAAAGACTTCGTCTTCTCCAAAATTCTGACCATCACCCACCATTGACCATGGATGTTTCTGGACCAAAAATGAAAAGTGAATATACTATTTTGGTTGAAATTTAATAAGGAATGCAACCATGGTATTTGAATTTATTGAAACGAAGAGTAACTCACATAATCCGAGGAAAACCAGAGAAACCCTAAATTTTCAAAGTGAAATTAAATCCCATACATCAACCATAAATGCTCAAAAGGTTATGGCTTTCATTCACAATATTAAAATGAGTATGAGTATAAAAAGAATAAACAAAAATGATGCTTGGATGTATGACAACAAAGTTACTGAAATCTTACCAACCGAAGTGAGTCTGATACCTCTTCTCAGGGAGTTTTAGAGATGGAAAACGATGCCAATAGCTTCCTGGCACCTCCACGAATATGTTGCAATGCTCATTTTTCTCTGAAAAGTTCCATAACTCTCATACCAAGTTAAGTTACAGATGAAAAAGAGTGAGGTTAGGTGGCTCGGTTTAGAGCTTGCAGTGATGAGCTATTGCATACAATAAGTTATGTTTGACGTGTAGATAGTGTTTGTGAAAAGATATTGCAAGGAAAGTGAAGGAAATGAAAGATTCAAAATTTAAGCTTCCAAGTGAAAAACATGGAGTCCTGAATGGTGATTTCTATGTATAGAGGAAATAAGCTTGAGGTTGGCTCTTAAAGATGCTTGATCTGGGTTCAGAAATAGGTTTGTAACAAAGCCAAAGCATGAATGCATCTGATTGGCTTGATTGAAACAAAAATGGCAAAATGGTATACCTGTTAAGTGCCAAATTGTAGTTATTTTGTGTATGTAAATAGTGGCACTTATCAATGCTTTTTGTTAATACCGTTTGAATAATTCCCCGTTTTTGTGTAAATACGTATACTTTGTGAATAGATGTATTTTCATACACTTTAATACCGTTTGATAGTTTTGTTGTATTTTTGTAGGTATTCTTGCGTTTTTGGAGCCTGGAGGAATAAAGTGTCGAAGACACGGCTGCGAGAGCAAAGAGGAAATAATTCTGCTGTTCTGGTGCAGGGCGCTTCGCGCGCTGTAGGGCGCGTCGCGCCCTCTTTGAGTTTGAAGAACATAGTCTGGAAGAAGTTAGGGCGCGTCGCGCCGGATTAGGGCGCTTCGCGCTCTAGGGCGGTTTGGTAAATTTATACAGGGCGCGTCGCACCGAAGTAGGGCGCGTCGCGCCCACTGCGAAACTCAGTTTTGTATAAATAGTTAATAACAGATTTTTTAGGTTTTTTATCACCTCTTCTTGACAAGTTGAGCTCTGATCCTTTTTTGGTAGTTTAGAGGCTTAGGAAACACCATTGGGTGCGACGTCATGTGGATTGATCATGGATCTGACTCGATTTCATTGTACCGGTGAGATCTTTCCGGTTCATCTTCTCTCTTCCCTTTGTTTCATTCCAATGGTGGGTGTTGTATGTATGTTTCTACTCTTATTGTATGTATATTTGTGGATCTTGGGATCGTTTATATATTCGCTTTACAAATCATCATTGTTGTTGTTCTTGATCTTTTTGCTTAAATGCTCTGGATTTGTGTTGTTGCAGACATGGACACCATAGATCTTGATTAGGAATGATAACTGTTAGTTTCTGGGTTGCAGACATGGATTCAGGACTAACAATCGTAGTGGGTATGAGTCTAATGCCTCCGTGTTGTTTGTGTCGGTGGAGAAACCGCTGATGTGAATAGTACGGTTGAGCTTTCGTCGGTGTTGCAGACATGGACACCGATGTGGCATCTCGAGTGATGCCCGGTGATGTTGATGCGTATTGTGAGTGTCGAGCGATAGATCTTCAGATTTAAGTATTCGACGGGTAGAACGAAATGCAATTCCATAACTATTTCTCTTAGGCTATTGAGATCGTTTATCTGCTTTTATTTACTTTTCCAGCATTTACCTTTCCGCACCCAAATCATGAAACTTAGAACGCGAGATAGTCGAACGGCAGTTCTTCTCACCAATCTCTGTGGACACGATAAATTCCCGGATAAATATTTCCAAATCTTTTGTTGCTTGCCGCTATACCGCTCCAACAAAATGGCGCCGTTGCCGGGGATTGGTTGAGATTAATCGCATTGCGATGGTTTTATGTTTTAAGTTTCGTATAGTTTTGATTAAGTGTTTGGGCAGGTCATTTTCTTTAGGTTGCGTTTGAGGCGAAAGCATTGGCGTACCGCGAGGAAGTTTCTTACCATTCGCGAAACAATAAAGGCGTCGAGCTAACGACGTTAAACGAGCGCTTGTTGGGAGGCACCCCAACGGTTTTATTTTTCTGTTTTTCTGTAATTGAGTTGTGTAGGTGTTAAGTGGTGGCTCACTGGAAAATCTGTCTTTTTAGACTGGTCTGGTTTTTCTGGTGTAGCGCGCGTCGCGCGCTCATGGGTGCGTCGCGCGCTGGGTTGCTTTTGGCCAGTGACCTCTTTTTAACGGGTCACTCGGCTCGCCTTTTTCCCACTTACACCAAGGCTTTATAGTATAGTATTTTATCGATTTATTTTTAATTCTTTTGTTTGTGTTTAGACTCAAATTTTGGCCCGATTACTTGGAGTCGCATTTGGTAATTCTTTGATTTTGATTGATTCAACAAGCCGGTTGTGCGGTAATGATTGATCGAATTTGTACGTTGCAAGGTACTCGTTTATCACTTTCTATAGCATAGCATGTTTAGGAGACTTTTCATTTGTACAATTTTCATACTATTCATTCTTTTTGCATAACTTGCTCATGACTTGAATCACAATTAGTTTCCCCTTTTTACCATAAATGTGAGGTGGCTTTCCATTGTGTATATATGTGAGTGACCGACATTTCTTGTTTTAACTGGATATTATTATGTTTAATCTTTCGTCTGTATCGATTTTGTGAATGCACGAAAGTGATCAAGGCACTTGTTTGATTTTGAGCACAACTACCATAAGCCAAATGTCATTTTACCTTGTGAGTGTGTGACCATTCGTACCCCCTTTGAGCCTTTTTGTCATTGTCCATTTTGTTTTTGAACTTGAGACATAGTTCACCCTTTTTGATGGATTTTGATTATCTTTGTTTTCTTGACCTTAACTATGATGTTTAGTTGGATTTTTACCTTGCCTTAGAAAGTAGGGAGTATTCACTTTATGTTATGGTTGAATTCAAGTTGGGGAGAAGGTGTTTGCCTCTTTATTTTGTGATTGATGTGAGGTTAAGAAAAGAAAAAGAAAAAGAAAAAAAAAAGTGAGAAAGAAAGAAAAGAAAAAGAAAGAAAAAAAGAGAAAAGCTTGAAAAAGAAAAGAACAAAAAGAGTTTTGAATAAGAGTGTGCTAATAAGTTTTGTGTTTGGTGTGAAATTTGTGATGAAGAGAAAAGTTGTATTGGAATTGTATTGTTTGAAACTTTGTGGAAGTAATTACTCCCTTAGGTTTAGGCAAGTTTTTGTTTCGATTAGCTTTAGGACTTATCACTTGTTTGTTAACCGAGCCACATTACAACCTTGAAAGCCCTTGTGATTCGTGTCGTTGCATTTTCAATACTATTTTTAGATGAACGCATAATTTTGTCTATTGTTTGCAAGATTGTTGGATGAGTGTTCAAAGTCCTCACCTTTCTGTGTTTTTCATCTACCGATGAATTTTTGCTAGACGTGATTCATTATTGAGCTTGTTTTTGTTTAGAATGTTTTGTATGATTTTTGTACTTAGGAATCGTTTCATTTTCATGTTGTCGTTGTAGGATAGTGGTAAGTGTTTACTTTGTTCGTACGTTTTTGTTTGAACCGTACAATTGTTTCGTTTTTCTAAACTTTGTTGATTCTTGATTCTTTGGATTTTTACTTTTGCGATTTGAGTGTTTAGCCCTGTTTGAGGACAAACAGATTCTAGTTGGGGAGAGTTGTTAAGTGCCAAATTGTAGTTATTTTGTGTATGTAAATAGTGGCACTTATCAATGCTTTTTGTTAATACCGTTTGAATAATTCCCCGTTTTTGTGTAAATACGTATACTTTGTGAATAGATGTATTTTCATACACTTTAATACCGTTTGATAGTTTTGTTGTATTTTTGTAGGTATTCTTGCGTTTTTGGAGCCTGGAGGAATAAAGTGTCGAAGACACGGCTGCGAGAGCAAAGAGGAAATAATTCTGCTGTTCTGGTGCAGGGCGCTTCGCGCGCTGTAGGGCGCGTCGCGCCCTCTTTGAGTTTGAAGAACATAGTCTGGAAGAAGTTAGGGCGCGTCGCGCCGGATTAGGGCGCTTCGCGCTCTAGGGCGGTTTGGTAAATTTATACAGGGCGCGTCGCACCGAAGTAGGGCGCGTCGCGCCCACTGCGAAACTCAGTTTTGTATAAATAGTTAATAACAGATTTTTTAGGTTTTTTATCACCTCTTCTTGACAAGTTGAGCTCTGATCCTTTTTTGGTAGTTTAGAGGCTTAGGAAACACCATTGGGTGCGACGTCATGTGGATTGATCATGGATCTGACTCGATTTCATTGTACCGGTGAGATCTTTCTGGTTCATCTTCTCTCTTCCCTTTGTTTCATTCCAATGGTGGGTGTTGTATGTATGTTTCTACTCTTATTGTATGTATATTTGTGGATCTTGGGATCGTTTATATATTCGCTTTACAAATCATCATTGTTGTTGTTCTTGATCTTTTTGCTTAAATGCTCTGGATTTGTGTTGTTGCAGACATGGACACCATAGATCTTGATTAGGAATGATAACTGTTAGTTTCTGGGTTGCAGACATGGATTCAGGACTAACAATCGTAGTGGGTATGAGTCTAATGCCTCCGTGTTGTTTGTGTCGGTGGAGAAATCGCTGATGTGAATAGTACGGTTGAGCTTTCGTCGGTGTTGCAGACATGGACACCGATGTGGCATCTCGAGTGATGCCCGGTGATGTTGATGCGTATTGTGAGTGTCGAGCGATAGATCTTCAGATTTAAGTATTCGACGGGTAGAACGAAATGCAATTCCATAACTATTTCTCTTAGGCTATTGAGATCGTTTATCTGCTTTTATTTACTTTTCCAGCATTTACCTTTCCGCACCCAAATCATGAAACTTAGAACGCGAGATAGTCGAACGGCAGTTCTTCTCACCAATCTCTGTGGACACGATAAATTCCCGGATAAATATTTCCAAATCTTTTGTTGCTTGCCGCTATACCGCTCCAACAATACCATGGGTAAGGTTTGGGTTTTGGCTCTTATGGACATTTTCAACTCTCATTTTAGGGTCGGATAACTTATGTTTGAGGCTGGAATCATCTGATACCAAGCTGCAACTTATTAAATAGGTTTTGAGGAGTTTCACCTTTTAGGAAAATCTTGAAAACCTACTTTATGATGATCGCTCTTAGTTGCACCTTTTATGGAAAAGTTTGGAGACATTGCTTGGAGGCTTGTGATACATAGAAAATGAGCAGGTTATGGAGCAGGGGAAGTGAAGGAAAGCACACTTGCACATGATTTGGTTGGTTTGTATAGAAAACATGGTTTTGACATGGTAAAATGACCTATAATCTGATTTTCTAAACAACCTTACCATGGTCACTTTGCCTCAACATAACTTCAATCTCAATCATAAAAATTCTTGCCCTTGGAATCAAATGAAAGATTGGATCATGATCTTCAACTTTGATGTTGAGCACTTGAATGGAAACACCTTGCGTCATGGAGAACTTTGGCCATTAAAATTGAAAGTTGAGACTCTTGACACTTAGAAAAGTTTCTAAGTGTAAGGCGATTTCAATAACTTTGACATCTCATTTTGCCACGATCTCATAATCAGTTATGGAATGCTTTTTGGACCAAAATATTCATCATGAATTAGTATGATATGTAACCTTGATTTTCAGCCCTTGTTTGCCCAAAATGGATGCTTGAGGAGAAAGTTACAAACTTGGAAAGTCACTATCATGAACATGGAATTTTGACACTTAGAATTTTCTCAAATATATCCATCTTCCATATTTTCTTGAAATTTTACTTGACATGATCATAGTTGACCAAAAATCTCAAAAGTCAAACTTTGACTTTGATCACTTGTTACCTTTTTTTAGTAATTGAATCAAATATTTCTAATCTTCATTAGACCAAGCTCCTAAAACCAATTGAGGCAAATTAGTGCACCACAAAGAAGTATTTGGAACCCTTGATTCATGTCTCAAGCCATAAGATCACATTTTGGTCAAAAAGTCAACAACAAGCTGACTTTGACGAAAAACCATAATTTGGAGTACATGATTAGTTAGTTCTTGATGAACTTGAATTGATGCAAAATCAAACTTTTTTATTGATGAGAGGGAATCTCTTGAACACCACGAAGGGATGGAGGAACTTGAGACATTGAGGCACATAGAAAATCCTGATTAATCCACTACTTGACCTTATTAGTTCAACAACCTATCTTGTACAAGAAACAAAACCAACAAGGCATATCTTGATATTTTCATGAGATTAATGATGTATAATAGTAAGATGTACACAAGGGTGCTTGATTCTCTTTATATAGACAAGCCCAAAGACGAGAAGGTTAAGAGCCAACCACAACTTGTGACCTTGATGCTATGCAATAATGAAAATGAAGGGGAATCTTAGGAGTAAAAATTAGGGTATGACACGGTTCCCCCTAAATGTATTAGGGAAATGCAAATTCAATCTCCCCCTTTTTTTTTATACTTGGAAATCTTTCACTTTGAATTGAGTCGACTTATAACCAAGGCAAGTGAACTCTTATTCTCCCCCTGAAACATTGTAAACATAAAACACAACATGAAACACATAAAACAATTCTAGACTCACATTGCAACTTCTCCCCCTTTGAAAACATCAAAAAGAGATAGATAAAAATGAGTCAAAAACCAAAAAACCAACCACAAAACAAATAATTCTAAAAGAACACGTCATCTAAAAAGCTAAGAAGGATATACAACATCAGAGATCGGATACAAAACATGAAGATGGACATGGTACATGCAACAAAATGCATATAGACATGCAACAACATTTAAATGCATACAATTAAGTGTTCAAAACTATCATGTAAAGAAGATTAAATCAGGCATGAACAAGTATACGAATGCTCAAATGCACATAATTGACCACACACATTTAAAAAAAACTGTAAATGCAAAGAATAACAATAAAAAACAAGCTAGAGATAAATTAATGAAATCAAGAAAGTAATAAGCAAGCTAATGAACATATCAAAACAAACATACACACGATGATATCAAATTGGATACAAGAGTTATAAAAACATACCAATGTAGTCGGTGAAACTATGATTTTCTACAAAATAATGTTTGTAAAAACAAAATGTACATATAAAAGGAAATTGAACAGAGCTCTCAACTTGTTTAAAGCACAAAGAATATAAGATTCCCAATTCCCTACCCATTTTGTGAAAAAATTTCGTTGATAATGATTTTTGTAAAATTATTAGCAAGCAAATTTTTAATGTCAACGTATTCAAAAATAACATCTTTAAGAAAATGGTGTCAAATTTTAATGTGTTTAGTTTGTGAATGGAGTATCAGATTCTTAGTGAGGCTTATTGCGCTAGTGCTATCTCACATTATTGGAATAAAACCAAGTTTTAAATCATAATCTAGAAATTGTTGTTTTAACCATAAGACTTGTGCGTAAAAACTACCAGCTATCACGTATTCAGCCTCGGTGGCGAAAAGAGCAACGATATGCTGCTTCTTATTATGCCAAAAAAACTAAACAACTTTAAAATCAGTGACATGTATCACTAGTATTTTTCCTTTCTAACACGCATGCACAAACTAAACATGGTATATGGCATACTCGTTGTTAAATAGAGTAAACACTACTACAAATAACTCCATTTCACCTCTGACGCGAAAGGGATAACCTCGATTACACATGCAATATAACAAAGTAAGACATGAAAATCGACCACTTTACCCATCGATTTTTGAATAACCGAGGGGAAAAGTGACACTAGTCATGGATTCAATCCCCATCAACTGTATTTTTTTGGATTTTAAAAACTGCACTATTTTTTACCTCGGTTTTTAACAAAAATCGAGGGATAAAGTATTGGTTACAAAATTTTAGTTTTAACCTTTTTTTTGTTTTAATCTGCAAAACATTAAATTTGTAGACAAGTTCTAAATCTTCCTAATCATCATCAACAACAACACCAATAACAACAACAAAATCAAAATTAATAGAATCCTTAAACATTAAATCTCAACCACAAAAACAACAACAATAACAACAATAGCAAAATCCATGGAATTTTTAAACATTAAATTTTAATAACAACAACAACAAATAAAAAAAATCAATAAAATCTTTAAATACTAAATTTTAACAACAACAATAATATTGAACATTTTACTTGATACAACTACAACTAACATTACACATTTTTAACAAAGAACTACTAGAGAAAATATTACATTAAGAAATCAACCTTGAAATATTTTCCTGCTCTTGTTTTTATTTTCATTATTTTTAATATGTTAAATTTAAATGTCAACACTTTGCATCCAAGATTGATAGTTGTGGCATTCACGTTTTAAATAGGTGGTGAGAGTTTCACGTGGATCTCTAATGTTTCATGTGGATTGATGCTTGACAATGTATTGACCATTGTTACTTTATAAATGTACGACAATGATTCATTACTTGATTTTTCATCAAATTGATCATAAATAAAAATAATAAAATACACTACTTTACCCCTCGGTTTAAAAAAAACTGAGGTAATAGGTCATATAAAATTAAAAAAAAATAAAAGGTGATCAAATGTAGTTATTGGGATTCGAAGACGTGTCCTCTAGTTACTTTACCACTCGATTTTCAGCAAAACTGAGGTAATAAAGTCATAAAAAATTAAAAAAATAAAAGGTATTAAAATGTAGTTCATGGGATTCGAAGGCGTGCCCTATAAATACTTTATCCCTTGGATGTCAGCTCAACCAAGGGAATATATAGTATTATAAAAAAAATTAAAATGTGACACATCTATGATTTACACCTCGATTCTTTGTTGGGTAAGGTTAAATTCCCGTCATAAAATGTATTATTTGTAGTAGTGAAAGATCCAATCATACCTCAATACCTAGTTATGTCGAATTCCACTCCGTTCTCGTATTTGTCAATTAGTACATTTAAAGCCATATTTGTTGATATATTTATCGAATTTTTTATATCTAACTTCTTGAGAAGTTCTAAGCAATACTTCATCTGACTTATGAAAGTTCTTTATTCGGCTTGTTCGATTTGCAATCCTAAGAAATATGTGAGCTCTCCCATAAAAGGCATTTGAAATTACCCCTACATCAAATTTGCAAACTCTAGGCAAAGAGATTCTTTAGTAGAACCGAAAATAATATCATATACATATATTCGAACTAAAATAATATGCTTTGATTTACGACTAATAAACAAAGTGATGTATACTTTTCCATGATTGAATCCTTATTTGATTAAAAATCTACTCAATCGTTCATCCCAAGCTCTTAGAGTTTGTTTGAGACTATAGATGGCTCTTTTCAAATTAAAAACATATTAAGGATGCTTGTGATCATCAAAACCAGGAGGTTGAGAGACATAGACTTCTTCGTTTATATGGACCTTAGGAAAAGCAAATTTAACATCCATTTGATAAAGCTTAAAATCCAAGAAGCAAGTGAATGCCAAAAGGAATTTAACATCTTTTAGACGATATACAAAAGCATAAGTTTCCCCGTAGTCTATTCCTTCAGCTTAACTATATCAATTTGCTGCTAATCTTGCTTTATTTCAAGTAATTATGTTATTTTAGTCCATCTTGTTCCTAAATACCCATCTAGTTTCAATGACGGTTTTATCAACTGAACACAGAACAAGCTCCCAAACTTCATTACGTTTAAATTGGATAAGTACATAAATTATTAACATGTGGTCTATTACTTGTACCTCTTTTGATATATCCCAATCCAACAAGTGATCTTTTGTGATTGTCCAATTTTGAGGTAAATGCTTCAAGGGCTATTGTTTATCATCCTCATGTAAGCTTTCCTCTTTATCTTCATTAATGTTCTCATCCTTTTAATGAAGGAGAATGATCTTCTTTGGGATTTTCTTCGTTTATCAAGTTCTCTACTATCACTTCTAAAATATCAAAACAAATACATTTCCCCATCTTTTGGGGGTGAGGACTCATCAAATGTAATATGAATAGATTCTTCTATCAGAGCTATTATATGATTGTAAACTATATAAGCTTTACACGTAGACGAGTACCCTGAAAATATTCATTCATCATAATTTGCATCAAATTTACCAAGGTTGTCATTTCCTTATTTAAAATGAAATTTTTGCAACTGAAAACATAAAAATAAGAAATTTTTAATTTCCTACCTTTAAGCAACTCATTGGTTGTCTTTTCTAGAATGGATTGAATGGCCATTCTATTTAAGACATGACATGCAGTATTAATCGCATCATTAAAAGTACTTAGTAAGCTCGTTTCACTTATCATGGTCCGAGCCAATTCTTCTAAAACACAGATTTACGCCTAAAAACAACATTTTGTTGTGGAGTTCTCAGACATGAAAAGTTATGGGAAATCCCATTTTCGTTACAAATTGTTTGAAATTAGTGGTTAACAAATTCACCACCATGATCACTACGGATTGTGATAATTTTTAAACTAAAAACATTTTAGACAAGCTTAACAAAATTAACGAAAACTTCAAAAATTTTATCCTTATTAGTTAGAAATAATGTCCAAGTGAATCTAGAGTAGTCATCAACAATCACAAGAAAGGTTATTCCAAAATACAACATCAGCACCAACACCAAGACTAGCATAGGAAGGTTATTCTAAAATACAATAACAACATCAACACCATTATGTGAGATAGATTGCAAGGGCAAAAAAATGTTTGTTCAAGATAGAAGAACGACATAAAACACATAACACATTGAATTTTTCTTGTCTTGTTATTCGTCCCAAAGAATGATGTGTACGAGTTTGCAGCGTCTACATATAATAGGTTTAGGGTAAAACTTAATTAACAATTGTTTTTATAGTAAAGTTCGATTATCTAATCCCTTTGGTTATTATAGAAACCAAAGGAATAAATTATTTAATTTAAAAATAAAAAGAAATACACCATTTTTAAAGAAATAAAAACACAAACTGTATTTACTGGAATTTGAAACATGTCATGAATTATTTTTCCCCTCGGTTGTATTCAAAACCGATGGAATCTATGGTATTTATTTTTAACAAAAATAAAACATGGCGCACATTGGCTTTATACCTCGTTTTTTTGTCAGATGAGTTAAATGCTTTGTTATAAAATGTATTATTTAAAGTAGCTCATTCTCTTCAACACAACTAATTCTCTAAAAGAAAAGTAGACTTCAAAAAGGGTCAAAACCTTTTTTGAGCCAAACAAAATTGCATTTATCTTTTAGGGTTAAATGACTTTTCCCCCTGCCATATAGGCGTGTTTTGGTTTACCCCCCTTAAAAAAAATTGGCGCAGGCCTTTAAAAAAAACATTCCATCATTAAAGCTCCTGTTCCATTTTTTTGGCCAAGATTCTTAGAATCTCGCCTACGTGGCGTGTTGACTGTGTATTTGCTGCACACGTGGCATTTAAATTTTTTTTTTAAGTTCCACGTGAAATTTCGTTTTTTTTTTGTTTTTTTTAAGTTGGTACTTGTAGGTTCAAATGGGATACTCCCACCAAGTGAGTTACATGTTTTGGGTTAATTTTTTTTTTTAATTTGATACTTGTAGGTTAAAATGGGATACTCCCACCAAGTGAGCTATATTAATAATTAGTTACAATATAATTATACAGTATATATTATACATAGTTATAATTAGTTACATAGTAATAATATAATTGGTTACAATATATACTATACATATTTAGATATAAATAGTTATAATATAATTATTTAAATAAGTTTATAATAAAAAATTAATTTAATAACCTTAATATATAATTAAAAAAATAACGTTAATATATTAATTGCACTTTTATATAATTAAAAAATATCGTTAGTATATAAAATTAATATTAAATGAAAAAATTTATTAACTATAAGTATTACTTCATATTCAAATAAATTTATAAAATAAATAATTTATGAAGTAGCAATAAACAAATAAGTATATTATAAAATAGCAGTAAACAAATAAATAATTTATGAAATAATGTATATGTAAAAATAGCAGTAAACAAATAATATAGTAAACAAATAAAATATTATAAGATAATTTATTACATATAGAATGCATTATATAATTTATACTTTCAATTCAAATAATAAACAGTTGTCTGTTCTAGTCGTAGCGCCTCTCCTCTTTAACAAAATTTTATATTTTATTGAAAATAAATAGTGTGATATAATATAAATAATTAAAATTTCGATGACTAACTTTTATCCTGTCATTTAACCCTATCTTTTATGTACACCTTTCAAAGTAGAGTTTGTGTACACCTTTTGAAATTGTATTTGTGTACACCATATGTAACTAGATTTTGGTTTAATGTCATTTTGTTATATGTCACTTTTAGTTTGAAACAGATCTAATGTCATTTTAGTTTAATGCCTCTGTTTTGAATCAAAAAATGTAATGAAATTCTAATTATATTAAATTCAAGATTCTGTTGATATGAAAAGTTTCATTATGTTAATCTAAAATGTTATGAAATTTTGATCTGGTCAATAACATGTAACATATGCATTTTAATCACAACTTTGTTAATCACAGCTTTGTTAAATCCCTAGATTCATCCTAAAATTAAAAATCTCATGCACCATTGACATTTTCAACCATCCTCTTATGTTAAAGATCTTATTCTTCAATTTGATTTTTTTTTTAATTTTAAAATCTCTTTCATCAACAATTTCATCACCTAACAACTTAAAAAATTATAATCCTTTTCCATCTAGTTTTTGTAATTTCTAAAACCACAAAAAACTTTCTAAGGTTCAAAGAACACATTCCTCTTGGAAAAAACAATCACTCATTCCTCTTAACATTGAAGCACTGCTAGAAAATCATTTATTTTGAAATCCTTAACATCAAAGAGAAATTTAAAGAAAATGAAATATAAAGAAGATGAATGTGGAACACTAGAAAATGTAGGAAAACACGATTTGCTTCTCAATAAAAATGCTTATAGTTTTTTTAAATGAGATTAAAGATAGTGCACCGTCAGGATAAATTAGTTTTACACCATCATCCAATAGAATTATAACACTCAGCCATATCATATCAATATTTTAAAATTAAAAGCGTGACTTGCCGAAATACATGTCCGTGATTGGTTGATAATGTAAAAATACTTTACACGGTCCGTGCATACATTTTTCTCTCTTTTTAAAACATGTACTTACTCATTATTTTGACGTTTGCCATATAGTCATGCCACAACATTACAACTAAAAATATTTTTTCAATATTTTACAGAAATGATTAATTTGACCAACAGAACAATTTTTAAGGAATTAATATGTAACGTTTATTAGATAAGAAATTACAGATCTCGCGACTAATTAAGCCTCTTAATTATATGAGATGAGAGTACTATATAATTCATAAGTTGTTATATGTTTGATTCTGCTGTTATGAAAATTAATTTTTAATAAATTGATTTTATATTTTGATTAAAAGTGAGTTGAAGATAACATAATTTATATTTGAATACAATTATGTAAAAGTGAGTTAGATAAAAAATTTTAATAAAAAATATACCAAAATTAAAAAATTACAAATTATAATCGAAACAAATCAAAATTAATTCTAATTTTTTTTAAAATTGTTTTTTTCTTAAAATTTGAACCAAACATATTAACTATTAAAAATCCGCTCTCCTCGGTTTACCCAACCAAATAAACCCAATTGAAATTTAAAACCAAACCTATACTCAATATATTTTATATATAATATGTTCTCAGTAGCTTTTAATAGTATATTTTAATTCAGTAGCCTTTATTTTATTCGATTCTATCTATATATACACACTACATTGATGTATTGTATAGGGGGACCTCTGGTCATTTATCTACCATCCTCCCTCTATTGTTTTTCTCATTTTATATACATTTTTGCTAGGGTTTCTGTGATACAACCTGTATTTGCTTCCTTGAAAGTTGAGAGACCATAAAAGATTCTATTGTTTGCTTCGAAATATTTGTCAGGTTTGTTTACTTACTTTCAGTACCAACTTTCTATATTTGGTAAACAACAATAGTTTTCACCATCTTGTATTTTTCAATTCAGATCTTCCCTCTCCATAGAGTTTCATATCAGAATGGTGAGAGGAAAAACTCAGCTGAAGCTAATCGAAAATGAGTCCTATAGACAAGTAACTTTCTCAAAGAGAAGAAATGGGTTGCTTAAAAAGGCTTTTGAGCTTTCAGTGCTTTGTGATGCTGAAGTAGCACTCATCATCTTCTCTACCACTGGGAAACTCCATGAGTTCTCAAGTTCAAGGTATGTCACAAACATAATCAGTTTTCCTTTAGCTTTTTATGTGTGTAGTATTTTATTTTTAGATTTAATGTACTATTAATTATTTTAATATTTGAAGTGGAAGAACCCTTTTATGGAAAAGATATATGATATATACACAGAGAAATCAATCATATCTAACCTGTAAATATAGGACCGTACTCGTACCATAAGTAGGCTCAGTTCTTTCATTTTTGCTACAAAGGAACATTTAAGTGAGAAAATTATGTTCCTATTAATTTAATAGAATATCTATCTACTATCAAGCAATTAAAGTTAAAGTCCACCACACTACCAATTATGCCCTTTTCTTAAAAATAATTTTCAAAGCTAAAAGGTTATTTTTGTCATTTCATAATCAACTCATTTTATTCACCCCACATTCAACCCACTTTTGCCACCTATCTTCCATTCATTCTCTCTCCTTCAAATTTCATCCTCTTATAATATTACTTTTATTCTATCTCACTTCTCTCTCCACATTTATTTTTCATTTCATTTCTATTTACTTTTCTCTCTCTCTTACAATTTTCTCTCCAATATTTTCACTTTCATTTTAATTTTTTCTCTCAAAATTTTAATAAATTGAATTAATATAATTATTAAAAAAATTATTTTCAAATGTCAAAATTATTCATAATTTTTAAAAAAAATATTTTTACATGTTAAAATTTATATTTTTCCCACGGATTACTATGAACATAATACCTATTTTATTTTAATTAAGATTATACTTATTTGAGACACAAAATTCTTATTTTCAAATGTCAAAATTTTCTATTTTTCTCACGGGGCACTATCAATAAAATAACCATTTTATTTTAATTAATAATTGTCTTTATTTGAGATATGAAATTCTTATTTTCAAATATTCAAATTAAATTTAAATTATTATTATTATTATTCATTTTATAATTAAATAACTCATTTCAAATTTACATGTATATTTAAATCTAATCTATATCGTATTAAATAAATTTGTAACGGGATACGATTAGTTAAATTCACGCAAATTTGTTTTTGATAAAAATTGCTTTCAATATGCATTTGAATACAAATTAACTATACAAAATTATTTTAACCTGTACAAATTTATAAATATCTAATTTTTTATATAATTATATTTATCATTCAATATTCTAAATATCTAAACAAATTATATATATAATATCAAATAAATGTACCCGTGCCGCACGGGTAGTTTACTAGTTTTGTAAAAAAGAAGATAAGTTAATTGGATTAAAACTACTAGAGTTACAAAAGGAGTTATCAAAGAATTAACAGATGATAAGTTTAATGGATTAAAAGGCCTCGTGATGGGGAGTGAAGTAAATTGGAAGGAATAGCTAGCTAATGAGTGGATTAAGGGTATGTTAGAGGCTTCATTTTGGTAGAGTCATGGTTATAAATTGCAGAGTAATTATGATCGCAATATTACTAATGCGCTAGCTAGTCTTTGCAATTGCATCGGATGACAATTGTGATGTACAATAAAATCATGCGTTTGATTATCATTACAAAGCAAATCAAACAATTTTGCTCATTTTTCTTCAATTATTTTTATCCAAAGTCAAAATTTTAGAACTCAAAAAATCAATTGACTTCTAATATAATAAAAAATCTTAACATTAAGTGTTTTTAACGGTATATTTCAAAAAAAATTCAATTAAAATTTACGCCGCAACAACCGCAATGGACATCACAGCAACCGTAATCGAAATTTAAAATCATATATAAAGTCTTTATGTTTTGGGATTAGTGTGTAGTATTATCTAGAGATCTGTCGTCTCTTTTTCAAATGTTTTATCTGTTTCACGAAGTGCCTAAGATTAGATAGGACTTTTTATAATTTGTCATGCAGTTGTTTGGTCGTTATTGAAATCTCAGAATGATATAGTGCTTTCAGATAAGTCTATGACAAGAAAAGACGTGAAAGATTTGAACATTCTTGTGATTTGAAAATAATATCTTGATAGGTCTCAACTTAACTTGAGAACCCCATTATCTATATGAGCCAATAATAACTTGGGTGTGTTCGGCTTTATGGTGGAGTGTTCTTATTGCTTTCTGTTGAGACTGGTCTCGTGGTTATTTGTCCTGGTTTGGAGAGCTCTTGATTTTCCTCTCCTTTTGGTGTAGCTTTGGGTATTGCTTAATTGTTTGTTTTTGTATGTTTTTTCATTTTTTAGTTGCGACGGAGGCTCTTAATTTATCTATTATTTTGTTGACTACATTTAAGGGAGGAAATAAGTTGGATCGAGTTAAACTTTATTAAGGTTGAATTTGATCTGTTAAAAAATTAAAAGCCTAAGTCTAATTTGTAGCATATCAAAGATTTATTTTTAGGCCTAAGTCTATTCTTTTTGAATGTCTGATTGACCTACTAACCTACTTAAAAGTTTGCTTTATTTGAACATTTGTGAATAAGCAATTCAACTAATATAAAATAGTCTAACAAAATCAAAGATGAATGAGACTAATATTAATTTTCATTGACTTATTTGAATTTACCTATTAGCATAAATTTTATGAACTTATATAAAACAACTGATAACAACAACTTATAACATTGTTCATAAATATTTTTTACTTATTTTTTTAAGTTTATCAAGATAACAAAACTTTAATTTCGTACCAAAGTATAAAATATAATATAAAAATAATTAATTTATACATGTTTATTTAAATATACCGTTTTGATAGACTTAAAATATTTTTTTATAGCCCGTAATCTAATATTTTTAGTTAAATAGACTTGTAAAAAAATTTAGACTTTTTTAATTAAAAACTTTTGATCTGTGTAGGTTATGACATAGACCCCTGTTAAAGTGCCATTTATTTTATTATATATTCTATTTATCTTTAAAGAAACAATATATATATATATATATATATATATATATATATATATATATATATATATATATATATATATATATATATATATATACATTTTTTCTTGATTAATAAAAAATATTTATTGCTTGTTTAGAAAAACTATAAGTTTATAAAATTTGTTGCAAATTCAAATACTCACATAATATAATTAACAACCGATTAGGAATCTTTAGATGAACATAAAAATAAGAGCCTATTCTTGATTTATAAGAAAGTACTTGTACTATATTAATTTTTTATATATTTTTAATACATTTTTAAAGCACTGCTTCTCTTTCTTGAGCACGAGCATAACCTGCTGGAAAAAGTTAATCGTGTGGAGGTCTGAATAGTACTTATACCAATGGCATTCTTTTTTGTAATCGATGACCTTAATATTTCTGAACTATTTGTACTATAAATCCTGTCCAATGTTTTCTTAGGTGTAAATTTTCATTATCTTTCATACAAACTCTCTGGTTTGTTAGGAATTAGATTGGACGTCTTTAGCTAATGACATAACTTGAAACTTTATAGAAGCAAGTTAGTTACCGCATGTATATAATTTCTTTTATAAGCAGTATAATTAAGGCAGGGGTACTCTAACCCTTACACTAAGAGCAAAAAACTATTCAAATTACCTCCCAATTTAAAGGGGGGTTAAACTAGTTAAAAATATTACACTTAAAATGACTTTTCCAATCTAAAACATACCACTTTTAAGGCAAGAATTTAGTAAACAAAACACACACTACAAGAAATCTTTGAAATAGCCAGGGGAATTAGCCAGGGGTAAATCTTCACGCAAATAAATGACTTTGCTTGGGGTAAAGCCCCTCGCAAACCCCAATTTCAAAAAAAAAAAAACAGCATTTGTATACCTAGGGGATACCCGTCGCAAATAGAAGAAGAGGGAAATTTTGATTTTCAAAATCTGCATTGCGAGGGGATACCCCAAGCAAAATAAAGTGGCGCCAAAAAGAAAATTTGGTGGACAGCTAATGCAGCATTTAGCGAGGGGCATCCCCAAGGAAATAGTAGTGTTGATTTTAGCGAGGGGAGGCCCCTCGGAAAAAAGACAGTATTGTCTCATCAACTGTGCTAGCAGTCTGCGCGTGCAGTCCCCAAGTTTCAAGGTTGCAATTTGCGAGGGGTCCCCCCACGCCCCATTGGACCGTTTCATTACCGACGGGCCCCCCCTCGCTGATATCTGAATTAGATCCGTTGCACATTAATTGGACCGTTTAACATTATTATTATTTATCTTTCTTCTTCCTTTTAACAACACAATTCCATTCCTCAACTTTTCAATCTCATCCCTCTCAATTTCTCTCAAAACTCCATTCCTCTCAACTTCTCAACAACACTTAAGGTAAAAATTCTCCTCAACTTACTCTCAACAATAGTATACATTCTTTTTGATTTCATATATAATCTAATTTTCGTTTTTTTTTTACAACAATTGAATCTTAGAAGGCAGAATCTTGGAATAAAGCTCTGATATTTTGAAGGAAATTTTCAAAGTCTACACCAAAGTTGTCTTCAAATAAGGTACATATAAAATTTATGAACTTTTTTATATGTGTTTATGATAGAAGTGTATATATATAGTGTGTATGATGTTATATATAAATTTTCTGTGTGTTTGTTATATATAGATTACACTTTAGATTTTTTTTTGTATGTGTTTAGAATTTTTTTTTTTTTTTTTCGAAATTAAATTCTATAGTTGCTGATTTTTGAAATTAATAGTTTAAATATAGTATCAATATAAATAATATAATTTATGTTTAGTATTAAAAATAAGATTTTGTTTGGTATATTTTTATGTGTGTTAGTAAATATTATAATCTTTATTTAGAAAATTATTTAAATATTAAATAAAAAATACGAATTTTAAATATTATACCAATATTATTTAAAAAATATTAGCTTTTTTATTTTGTATTAATGAAAACAGTCTAATTTTTATTTAAGTTTAAAAACAGTATGTATACTTAATAATATTATAACAGTACTATGTATAGTTTAAAAATATTAAGTATATTATAGTTTAAAATCAGTATATAATAGTTTATAATCATTATATAATAGATTATAGTCAGTATATTTAAAATAAGTATATAATATTAAAATCAGTATATTAAAATCAGTATGTATAGTTTAAAAGGAAGAAGTATTTAAAAAAAGAGTATATAAATTTTGTATAGTTAATATTATTATATAAAAATACAGTATATAAATTTTGTACTTTTGAAATTAATAGTATATATAAACAAGTAATATCAAGTAAATATATTTTAAAAACAAATATATTTTAGGACTAAAAACAAGTATATAGTTTATGTTTAGAAAAAGATAAATATTGAAGATAGTTTTATTGTATATAATAAAAAATAGTATATAAAAACAATATATTTATTAGAACGATATATAAATAAATAGTATATATGTGTTCATATCTAACAAATTTGTGTGCTTTTATATATATATATATATATATATATATATATATATATATATATATATATATATATATATATATATATATATATATATATATATATATATATATATATATATATATATATATATATATATATATATATATATAAAAAGCAAGTATGTATGTTTAGGATTAAAAACAAGTAAATATATTTTAAAAACAAATTTTTTTTAAGACTAAAAACAAGTATATAGTTTATATGATCACATGTATATATTTTTTTAGGACTAAAAACAAGTAAATATATTTTAAAAACAAATATTTTTTAGGACTAAAAAATATTTAAAGACAATATATTTATTAAAACGCTATATAAATAAATAGTTTATATATATGTTCATATCTCACAAATTTGTGTGCTTTTGTTTATATATATTTTTTAAAAGCAAGTATGTATGTTTAGGACTAAAAATAAGTAAATATATTTTAAAAACAAATATTTTTTTAGGACTAAAAACAAGTACATAGTTTTTATATGATTCACATGTATATATATTTTTAGGACTAAAAACAAGTAAATATATTTTAAAAACAAATATTTTTTTAGGACTAAAACCACGTAAATATATTTTACATAATATGTTTAGAAAAAGACAAATATTGAATATAATTAAACATGATTCACATGTGCAGTATGGAACATTACCAATTTTATCGTAGTTGGATGTACGATAGAATGTTTCCTGGACGACGTGGGCTTAAACCACTTTTTATGGAAGGAGTTGCCGCGTTTCTCTCGTATGCGTTTGCTCAAGAATGTTGTCGCAGGGAAGGAGGGGTAAGGTGTCCGTGTTTAAAGTGTGGTTGCAGAAATATTATCAGTGACCCTAGTGAAGTGAAGCGTCACTTGGAGAGAGTGGGTTTTAGGCCAAATTACTGGGTTTGGACATCTAATGGGGAAACAATGCAGGAGATGAATAGAGAGGCTTCTAGCAGTCAAACTCATATAGAACCAGATATAAATAGAGTTGATCCAGGGAGTAGTTCATCACATATACAGTGCCAGGAGCAATTTAATCTTGTCGAGGAGATGTTCACTGACGCATTAGGGGTGAATGTGGCGTATGATGAACCACAAGACTTAGATGGAGAAGAGCTCCCGAATGAGAAAGCTCAAAGGTTTTATCAGCTGTTGAAAGAAATAAATATACCATTGTTTGAGGGGTCTTCTGACTCTAAGCTATCAATGTGTGTGAGACTTTTGGCTGCGAAATCAAATTGGAATGTTCCTGATCAGTGTTTAGAATTCTTTGCGAGATTGATGTTGGACGCGACTCCTGTGAAAGAAAACATGCCTACAAGTTATTATGATGCAAAGAGGGTGGTGTCGAAGTTGGGATTAGAAGTTAAAAAGATTGGTTGTTGCATTAGAGGTTGCATGTTGTTTTATGACAACGAATTTGGTACAAATGATGGGGAATTGGAGGAATGTAAGTTTTGCGAGAGTCCGAGGTATTTAGTTAGCAGTAAAGGAGTTGACCAAAGACAAAATCGCATTGCAGTGAAATCTATGTTCTATCTACCAATAATACCTAGGTTGCAAAGAATGTTTGCATCAATGCACAGTGCAAGCCAAATGGCATGGCACCATACAAACAGAATTAGTTCAGGCATGATGCGACATCCATCTGATGGCGAGGCATGGAAACACTTTGATAGAGTTCATCCTGAATTTGCACTTGAACCTAGGAATGTCCGACTTGGATTATGCTCAGATGGTTTCACTCCTTATAATTTTTCAGGAAATGCATATTCTTGTTGGCCAGTTATTGTTACCCCGTACAATCTCCCTCCTGAGATGTGCATGACGAAACCTTACATGTTTTTGACATGCATCATTCCGGGACCGTCGAGTCCAAAGGCGGGAATCGATGTTTATTTGCAACCTTTAATTGATGATCTCAAGAGGCTGTGGGTGGGAGCGTGGACTTATGATGTGTCTCGTAAACAAAATTTTAATATGCGAGCGGCTTTGATGTGGACAATTAATGACTTTCCTGCATATGGCATGTTGTCTGGATGGGGTACACATGGTAAAATGGGATGTCCGCATTGCATGAATCACACAAAAGCGTTTACTTTGGACTTTGGTGGGAAAGGTTCGTGGTTTGATTGTCATCGTAGGTTCTTACCTACCAACCATGAATTTAGAAGGAATAAAGATGCTTTTAGAAAAGGAATAAAAGTAAAAGATCTACCTCCCCCTCGATTGTCATCGACTCAAGTATGGAATAATGTTTGTGACCTACCAAAATTTACAGACTATGGTGAAGCACGTAGAATTAAAGGATATGGGGTTGACCATAATTGGACAAAAAGAAGTATCTTTTGGGACCTCCCATATTGGAAGGATAATTTGTTGCGTCATAATCTTGATGTTATGCATATTGAGAAGAACTTTTTTGATAATGTGCTTAACACGGTGATGGATAATGAGAAGACAAAAGACAATGAGAAGGCTAGGAAAGACATGGAACTTTATTGTAATCGAAAAGAATTGGAGTTGAAACCTCGACCAAATGGAAAATTATTAAAACCCAAGGCTTGTTACACTCTTACTCCCCAAGAAGCAAAAGCTGTATGTCGGTGGTTAAATGAATTGAGGATGCCTGATGGTTATTCTTCTAACCTGGCAAGATGTGCTGACGCCAACACTGGTAAATTGCATGGAATGAAAAGTCACGATTGTCATATTTTCATGGAACGATTACTTCCAATTGCATTCAGTTCACTGCCCAAGAATGTGCTTAATCCACTTACTGAGATCAGTCAATTTTTTAAAGACATTTGTGCTTCAACTTTAAGAGTAGACGACATCATTAAATTGGACCGAAATATTCCTGTCATTCTTTGCAAGTTGGAGCAAATATTCCCGCCAGGTTTCTTTGATTCTATGGAGCATCTCCCTGTGCATCTTGCTTATGAAGCTTTTCTAGGTGGACCTGTTCAATATATATGGATGTATCCATTTGAACGATTCATGGGTGATTCAAAGCGATCAGTTAAAAATAAGGCACGAGTTGAGGGATCAATTTGTGCACATTATATACATCGCGAAACATCACATTTTTGCTCTCATTATTTCAATCACATGATGTTGTCTCCAAGAATCATAAGGAATGAAGTTCACTTCAGTGAAAGAAGTCAATTTACCTTATCAGTTTTCGGTCGTCCAGGCCGTCCCGCAGGGAAGAAGAGTGAGCATTGGCTTTCACAAAAAGAAATGCAGTCTGCTCATGTTCATGTGCTGATTAACTGCGTTGAAGTTAAACCATATCTTGAGTAAGTATATTTTAAATTAAGTGTATATGTTTAATTGGTTAAGATTTACCTTCTCTAACCTTTTTTTCTTTTCGAAATAGGGCATTTGGTACCTACTATTATCAAAGCACAGGCGAACAACCATCGACTGGTTACACACATGCCTATTTTCCAACATGGTTTAAGCAACAATTATCATGTATTGTTACACCAAGTCCTGACTTAATACATTTGCGAAATTTGTCTGAAGGCCCTAGTCAACGTGTAAATGAATGGCACACATATTTTGTAAACGGTTACAAATTTCACACTGAGGAATGGAGTGTAGGGAAGAAAACCGTAAACAGTGGTGTAGTCGTAAAAGGAGTTACAGAGGGTGGTGAGGACGACTTCTATGGGGTTATCACACATATTTACGAGTTGGTTTATAATTATATGGACTCGGAAAATAAAGTTGTCTTATTTTATTGTGATTGGTATGATCCATCTTCTAGAGGAACAAAAATTGATAAAAAGTATAACATTGTTGAGATTCGAAGAGATAGAAAGTACAAAGAGTATGACCCTTTCATTATGGCACATAATGTTAGGCAAGTTTATTATGTACCTTATCCTTCAATTACCCCACGGAAACGAGAATGGTGTGTTGTAATCAAATCCAACCCAATGGGTCACATTGAGACTGATGAGTTAATGGAAGATGTTGCATACCAACATGATGAGATTTCACCTGTTAATGAGGTAATTGAAACCGAGGAGATTGTAAGTTTGTGTGATACTGCAGTTGATGGTCAACAAGTTGACGCAAGTATCTTGTTGTCAACAAATCCTATGGAAGAAGAGCATGAAGAGCTGGGAGAGTCTGAAGACAATAATATCAGATGCGATGAAGACAACGAAGATTATGATGATGAATAAATTGAATATGTAATATTATCTTGAGTATTTCACATATTATCTTGTGTAATAGTATCTTGTGTAATATTAACTTTTAAATATTATCTTGTGTAATATTAAATTTCAAATATTATCTTGTGTAATATTAAATTTTAAATATTATCTTGAGTAATATTAAATTTCAAATATTATCTTGTGTAATATTAACTTTCAAATATCATCTTATGTAATATTAACTTGATAATATTATCTTGTGCAATTATCTTTCAAATATTATCTTGTGTAACAGGAAAAAATGCCACCCAAAAAAGATGATAAAGGTAAGGGTCAACAAAAGCCTCGTCGCACTAGATTCATTGTAGAGGAGGTTCCTAACTCAGATATGTTTGTTCCTATGCCACACTCTACTCCACGCTATACTACACCGCCTATGCATCCTACACCGCCTATGCATCCTACACCGCCTATGCATCCTACACCGCCTATGCATCCTACACCGCCCATGTCTGGATCTTTCACTGGATTACTATCCATGCCCCCTGGATCAGGTTTTTTTTGTCCTCCTGGATACTCTTACCCCACATATTTTCCTACGGAGACAGGTGGATCTAGCATGCCATTACCCATGCATATGGGGACAGGTGGATCTGGTAGCATGCCATTACCCATGCATATGGAGACAGGTGGATCTAGCATGCCATTACCCATCCCTTCAGAGGATGATACCAGTGCTCCTGGAGATACCAGTGCTCCTGGAGATACCAGCGGTCATGGAGATACTAGTGCTGAGGAGCAAACGAAGAGGAAGCGTATTTTGAAAAAAAATACGACTCAAACAATTAAGTATCATGAGGGCAGACTAGTCATTTATCCCGATGCAGGATCGTAAGTCTTTGTGTTTTTATATTATATTTTAAATATGAGTTTTATTTAATCAATACTAACTCAAGATTTTTGTTGTTTAGAATTGTTCCCTCACATCAGGCAGTATCGATCATAACAAATATTATTAAAGAGAAGTACACACAATTCTGGCCGTCTTATGGAGCTGTACATGAAGATGATAAGGAAAAATGGTTTCAGGCATTTAAGGTATAATTTACTTATTCATTTTGACATTTCCTTTTTAATTTTTGTGATATTCATGATTCTACTTTATTTAATATTTTTAAATTCATATAACAATGTAGGAGTATTGTATTTGGGATGTTAGAGATGAGGCCGCGATTAAAGAAAACTTTCACTCAAAATGTGCTGCTCGATTTTCTGATACTATGAGGAATGTTAGACTGAAATGGGAAGCAAAAGGGACACGTCCACGTTGGATAGGAGAAGATATATTCCCAAAGCTTATTGATCATTGGAATTCTGATAAGTTTAAGGAAATATCGGAGCAGGCAAAGAAAAATAGAGCATCTGAAGTTGGTGGCTGCAACTACGCAGCAGGAAGTATTAGTGTGGCTGAAGTTGCGCGAAGAATGGTATATAAATTTATTAATTTTTTATTAAATCTATTATTTAAATGTTGCATTATGTATGATTAATTTTTTTTACTTATTTAGCGTGAAGAATTAGGCAGAACTCCACTTCTTAATGAGCTTCACATGGAGACTCATCTCAAGAGAAATGGAGAGTTTATTGACGAGCGCGCAAAAATCACACAAGTAAGTTATTTTTATATCAAAGATATTTTATTTATAATTTTTATATGTACATAGTTTATTTGAATCATGATAACATTTAATTTTTTTATAGGAGAATTTTGATAAAGAACTTGCCCTAAAGTTGTCAGAGCATCCTGAAATACCTGAACCACCACCGGGGTATCCTGTTGACCCTAGTATTGGTTTTCAAACTTGGTATAAGGTTTCAGGTGGAAAGAAGAAAAATGGGAGAGTGTATTGTGCTGGAGGGTATTCCAAAAATATCAAGCGGCGTAGTAGAGATTTCAAAATGAGATATGCTGATGGAGAAGGATCATCCACTCCACCTATATTAACCGCCGAAATGCTTGATACTGTGAGAAACTTGGCAAATACTGAGGCAGCACAACAAGTAGCAGCAAGAAATTTGGAAATTGAAGAGATGAAGAGAAAACAATTAGAGATGCAGGAGGAAATGCAAAGAAGAGAAAGAGAATTACGGGAAGAAATGAGGAGAGAATTTCAGGAAGAATTGAGGAGGCAGGCACAAGAGTATCAAGAAGCAATGCGAATTGCAAATGAGCGGTCACAAAGGTTTGATCAATTTTTTGCTTCACAGAATATGGGTGGTGGTGGATTTGGAGGAACTAGTGGATATGGAGGAGCTGATGAAGAAGAGGAGGAACAAGATGGGGGGAATAATTAAACTTTCATATTTATGTTTATTTTAATTTGTATGGAACAATTTGTGTTAACTATTTTAAACTTATTTTTAAATATTATTGTAATTTTGTATGGAATTTAATTTTTAATATATTTGTTTAAATATTAATTATTATATGTATTATAATAATTTTATTTCAATTTGAATTATTATATATATTTTTTAATTTAAATTATATTATAATTATATATATATATATATTTTAATTGTTATTTACGGTTTTGAAAATTTAATTTTTTTTTAAACATAGAACAGTTTGCGAGGGGCTTATCCCCAAGCAAAAAGAAAATATATTACAATTTGCGAGGGGCTTAACCCCAAGCAAAATTTCTGACGCAGTCTGCCCCATTGCAGACGGCTAGCTGGTGCCTATTTCTGTAGGGTGCAGTGCAGAATTTTGAATTGTCATTTAGCGAGGGGGAAAGCACCTGGCAAATTAACGTGGTGGAAAGCCCCTCGGTAATGGATTTGCGACCCCCTGTTTTGCTAGGGGAGTTGTCCCCTCGCAAATTGTGCATTTGTGAGGGGTTTTTGCCTTTAGTGAGGGGTTTAACCCCTGGCAAAATGCAGTATTTCTTGTAGTGACAACCCTCTATAGGTGTGTTCGCGGGGCGGTTTGGGCGGTTTTGACGAAAAAAATCATCCGAACCGCAAGAGAAAAATTGTGCGGTTTGGTTTGGTTCGGTTGACTTTTAGAAAAAAAAACCGAATCAAACCAAACCAAATCAATGCGGTTTAGTTCGATTCGGTTGGTTCGGTTTTTTACAATATTTTATTGAGCCATACATTCACACACATATATATATATATATATATATATATATATATATATATATATATATATATATATATATATATATATATGACAACATATATAACTTTGTATTTAGACATTCATACACTATCAAATAACAACAAAACTCGTCATATTTTGACAACAACTTTCCATTTAATATGTAAAAGTTAAATTAGACAAAAGTGGAATAATAAACATAAAATAATGGCATAAAACAATATAAAAATTATTATAATGAAAAAAAATAGAAGAGACGAGAGATTAGTGAAGATGAAAAAGAAAAAACAAAAGAGTTAAGAGATTAGACAAGAAGATGTGCGATAAAAACAAAACTGAAATAGAGAACATTTGCATAAAATTGAGAAGGTGAAAAAGAAAGAATATAAGAGAGTCGAGATTAGAGAAGAAGAGAGAAGATGTATGTGGCAAAGAAGGCGTAATAATGTTATTAGGGATTTGAGAAGATCGGGACTAAAATCATATGTGTAAGGATGAGAAAATTGTTTGTAATCATAAGGATAAGGTATAATAAGTTTAAGTTTGGGTTGGATGTGAGTTAAGTAAAAATTAGGTTGTAACATAATGCGGTTTGATTCAGTTTGGATCGGTTTACAAAATACAAACCACAAATCAAACCGAACCGTGCGGTTTTGTTAAAGGATGACCCAAACAAATCCGAGCCAAATGCGATTTCGGTTTGATTTGGTTTGGTTTGCGGTTTTCTATTGGGTTGGTTTGGTTTTGAACACCCCAAATCCTCAAAATTAAAGATATCACTATTATACATGATTGCATTCCTAATAAGCCATACATTCCACATTGTTGATAACCAAATCAGATTGATAACGTCTCTGGCTTCCAAATTCTTCCAGTCGTGACAATGAAAAATGAAATTTGACAAGCACCTTTCTTGGCCTCCCTCCTTCCGTCCAACCCAATTTTGAACATAGCCTTTTAGGCTTTGTTTGCGAGTTTGGAGGGGAAGGGAGAGGAGAACTTTGGAAAATAGGAAGGATTGGGTGAAAAGAATACAAAGATTTTAGATAGGAGGATTTTGGAGGGTTTGATTTTATATACAAATCCAAAAATCCCAATGGAGAACTCAAAAATTGTATTGAAGGAGGGTTTTAGAGGGCTAACATAAAATTTTCAAATATCTTTTAGGTTGTTATAGTACTCTGAAAATTTAAAATAGTACAATGGTAATGACTATTTTATCATTATAAACAAAATTAGTTTTTAAAAAAATGACAAATATTTTCCTATATTTTTTTATAATTTTGTTTTCGGAAGCCTTCTCCACCCCTCCAAACTCGCAAACAAAGCCTTAGAGACTACACAATCAATGAATAAATTATGGTTATCTTCATCCACCTAAGAATCACAAAGCACAACATATACTATTGGCACAATCTTTGTCTATGATGCCTCTTTTTATCAATTGATCTCTAATTTGAAGTTTGTACAAGATCATCCTCCAGCCTAATATCAAAATCTTCGAAGGAGCTTTATTCTTTCACAGGTTTGATAACCATGTTTTCTGATTCTCATTGAGAGAAACTTCATTGTCTCTTCTCTCCAACATTGTGTAGTATGAATTGACAGAAAAATCTTGCGAACAATCTGCTGCCCAAATAAAACTGTCTTTGGCTGTTGGATCAGGCTCCACTTCCTACTGCAGATCATTTATTTCTCTTATCTCATCTTGAATAACACTCCCACAATCTTCTAAGTTAGGCTATCATCTCCTCGACCAATCCCCTCATTACTCTTCTTTCTGCCTCACTCTTCATATACCTCTAGATTTAAGCCTCTTTCATAATTTGATCTCCCATACATTTACTATGCCAAAATGTAATGTTCTTCCCCGCTTCCAATCTACAACTAGAATTATCTGAAAAAATGTTTTTCTCTGAACCTACTTTAGCATCCAAGGTAACCAAATCTCTCCACAATATTGAGTCACTTTTCCTGATCTTTCTTTTATCATTGATGAACATTGGCTTTTTCAATATTTTATATCTATGCTTAAGGATTCCATACCACATGGCATCTTTCTCATTTAGTATCCTCCACTTCCATTTTAAGAGCAAGACTTTATTAAACATTTGTAGGTTAATTAAGCCAAGACCCCTTCTTGTTTAGCCAAACACAAATTTCCCTAACTAACTCAATGAACTCTCTTCATATTCTATGAACTGCCCCATACAAATATAGCTTGAATGCTTTTAATCTGATTAATCACCTTGAAATGAGCTTTGTAAAAGGATAGATTGTCTAAAAGAATAGAGTTAAGAACATAACTAATCACCACCATTCTTCCTCCCATAGAACGATGTATACTCTTCCAAGTAGATAATCTGCTCTTCAAGTTATCAATAATATCACTCCACGTTTTCACTCTTCTAGGGCTATCTACCACCTTCACCCAAAGGAACTTGAAAGGCATGATCCCTATTCCGCAAGACATAAAAGGAGGATTTTGCATTCATCATATTATTCTTGATATGAATTCCAAATTTTGGCTTTTACTAAAATTGGCTTTTAGATCTATCACCAATTCGAACTCCCTTAAAATTGATTTTACACACCAAATATTTTTCCAGCTACCATCAC
Organism: Vicia villosa; assembly: GCF_029867415.1. Lineage (NCBI taxonomy): Eukaryota > Viridiplantae > Streptophyta > Magnoliopsida > Fabales > Fabaceae > Vicia > Vicia villosa. Next base: position 49,512,011 of record NC_081180.1, read on the forward strand.
CTAATATCAAGGTGTCATCGGCAAGTTACACAATATCTAAAGACCCCTCCTTATTAACATAAAACCCATTGAAGCCACCACCTCCACAACTTTACTCATCAACCTAGTGAGACCCTCCATAACTAACATTGACAGGAAATGAGATTGAGGGTCCCCTTGCCTCAAACCCCTCTCTCTTTTAAAGTCCTTTGTGGCACTACCATTAACAATGATAGACATAGAACTAATAAAGATACAAGCCTACATCCATTGGTTCCACTTGACACCCAACACATTCTTTCGAGGAGAAACCTAAGATGATTCCAATTCACATTATCATAGACCTTTTCATAGTCTACCTTCACCATCAAACAACTCCTTATATATCTCTTAGCTAAATCTAAAGCTTCACTCACAACCAAAACTCCATCCAAAATGTTCCTCCCTGAAATGAATATTGTTTGATTTTTGGATACTAACCTACCAACCACTTTTCTCAACATGAGAGCTAATAAGTTAGATAGAATATTATATAAACACCATTCCAAACAAATTGGTCTATAATTAGATAAGGGTTGATGGCTTTTGATCTTGAGAATGAGAGTTATGAAATAGGCCGTGCAAGCTTTGGTGAGCCTTGCCTTTGTATGAAAGTCTATAACAAACTTGAAAACATCTTCCTTGACCACCTCCCAACCTTGTTTCAAAAACTCAAAGCTAAAGCCATCACGACCTAATATTTCACTACCATCACAACACCAAACAACTTCTTTTATTTCCTTTTCAAAAAAAGGTTCTTCTAACATCCTTCTATTTGTTTCACTTAAAGTATTAAACACCAAACCCTCTAACACGGGTCTGTTCTGGAGATCTTTGAAAAAACTCTCAAAATGCCTCCTCACTTCAAGCCACTTGGAGAATTAAGAAAATCAATGTTGTTTCTTCTAACTCTTTCTTTCATAACTTTATGAAAGAATCTTGTGTTATGATTTCCACCTTTTAACAATGTTTGTCTAGATTTTTGTCTAAGTAGGTTATCTTTATACTCCAAAATTTTCCAATCTCCTTGGTAATCTTAGCCCTATCTTCCAATATTATAGCTAATGGCCCTCCATTTCTAACAACAAGCAAATTATCAAGATCATTCAACTCCACCACTGAATCTCCACTTTCAAATCTATCCACCTAAACACATTCTTACTCCACCATTTCAATCTACCCTTCACATTATTTAACTTTTATTTGGGGACAAAATCACCCCATCTAAAACTTCAAAATTCTTCCATTCTACCTCAATGAATTTAGAAAAACTCTTATGATTGATCCAACAATTATTAAATCTAAAAGGTTTAGGTCCTCAAACTTGGTCATTGGCCTCCAACCACATGGAATAATGATCAAATAAATCCCTCTTCCCCACCACCTGAGCATATACTTTCCAAATTGAAATTAAATTCTTTGATAACAAAAATCGATCCAGCCCCAACATAACCCTCTCTTCTTAAACTGTAATTCATAATTATTAAATCTTTTCTCCACATTATCACAATGCATCCACCAGCCCCAACAGGCCCACAAAAAGTCCATTCAACCTCCTTATCACCCTATAGATCAAAATCTAAATTCCTATCAATAACACCTAATTTTGTTTCTTGAATAAGCATAGATCAACCTTACCCGATTGGATAAGAAAAATGACCCTTTTCCTCTTTAAGCTACTACCTCTACCTCTGATGGTGTAGCATAAAATATTCGTTTAACCAATTTGTTAGTCTCCTTCATTCCAGACCTTCATTGTCCATCAATCTAATGACTTTGATTGCCTCTCCGTACTTCTTCCTATTCCTCGGCCTTGAAATGCCCCATTGTGTAATTGTCTCCCACACTTTGCTCGACACTTTTGACTCCATTTTATCCAGAAGTTTCTTGTTGCAAAAGTTAACATCTTAATCGTTTATAGAATCGCAACATAACAACGTTCCCCCGAGAATTGATCCTCATGTGAATCTGAATTCTCCTTCAATATTGTTGCCCCTTTCTCACCATCTTTCCCTTATTGCCCTCCAAAGATTTTCGACACCCCCTTCTGAGTTTCATCATCATCTTTAGGTTTTTTTTTTCTATTTTTGCTTTTTTTTTATTGAAGAATGGCAAAATATGACAAGAAAAAATCCGCTCGGTTGTATTCATGCAAATCTTTTAGAATTTTTCCCCTTTCTCTGCTTGGGCTTGCATTTCTTCACCTTCTGACACTCTCCTTTATAACTTAATGGGCCTTCATCCCCTAAACCCTTTTCACTAGGCCAAATAAGTAAGTCCAGTTCTGAACCCTTTGAGTGGACCGTTCTTTCTTGAAATTCTCTATTTGATTCGTCAGCTTCCTTTGACTATATCAAAGACTCATGTACCCTACTACATGTAGCCTTCTGAGAGTCTGGAGAATTAACGCCAAAGTCACTAGATACAATTGTCACCTTTTTACTGAAATTTGTTTTCTTCTGAAAGAAAACTTTTCTCTTTGTCTCCCTTTCTAGCACAAATTCACTTCCTTTTCCTCACTTGCCTCTTGACACATTACATCAACGCCGCTTCCTCGAAAACCCCTTCCTCATCACTCTTCTTGAAAGAAGCACTTCTATCTTCCTCCTCCCAGCTAACCAAATCTAGTACTAGTGATGAAGTCAGGTCATTCAAAGAAGAAAATTGGGATTTCTTGAACAACATTCTCCTCGGTCCATGAAAATATTCTATCATCTTGATTCTAGAAAGCATATCATTAATAATTACATTAAGAACTTCATTTATCACCATAGCGCATCTAGTTCTTATCATACAGCTTGCAACATCCATATTATCTTGTCTGGACCTGCTATCATCACTATAAATGTAATGACCTACACTTTTGGCTAACATTTCAAAAAAAACATGGTGTCCATGCATGACATGGTACTCCTAAGCATTTAATCCATGTTACTCTTTCAGAATCCACACCATTTTGATTCAAAGCACGAATCTCCTTAAACTATACTTGAGCCACTCCTTGACTTCCTTAGTAAAAGCATTCAATTTTCCTTCTTAGTCTTCCTCTAGCAAACATAAGTTTGAGCCTAAAGGCATGCTTCTTATAAAGAAGTAACCATGGGAGTGCAAAATATCTTGGATATCATAAGCTGACCCAAGGTTTACCACAACCCCAATGTGTGTTTTCCCAAACCTTGCCAAAATTCCTTCGTCCACCTTAAAATTTAGATGTTCATTTTGCTGCTTTGTTACTTCTACATATGATCTTTTATTGGCTCCATGTTGACTTCCAATGAACCTTTTAACCGATGTAGGCTGGCTCCTCCTATTTCTTATTATTCCCCCCTGTTCCCCCTTGCCTGCTTAGTTCTCTCATATTCCTCGTTCATCGCTTTCCTTTAAAATCTAGGAATATTCACAAGCAACTTTCTTTCTTCTATGAATAAGTTATCAAGATTCGTCGCCATCCTTCTTTCATCTTTCAATTTGTAGAAATGCGTGAAACCATATTTCTTCCCTCTTTTATCTTTCTTTGTCGAAATCACCACTTCTTCTAACTCCCCACGCATCTTGAAAAACGGATACAAATATTTTTCCCCCATCTTCTCCGGGAACTCCGTGACAAAGAACATAGCTGTTTTCATCTCCCTTTCCATGAATTTCTCTTTTTATGTCCAATCTTCATTTTCTCCCTGTCGATTAGTTAGAAGAAACTTTGGATCAACCGTCTTCTTCTGTTACAACCAGTTTACCTCTTGTCGTAGCCTTAGTTGTATAGTTATATGGTTTCTCTCTCTTACGACATGTATATAATTTATTGTCATTAGGTTCTCATAAGATTTTTAGATTAGAGTATGAGAATAATTTGGGTAACTAAATTTCTCTCTTATGACAGTAACTTGAATTATACTCTACTTCTGTTTCTCTTTTATGTTAAAATATACATGTAATACGGTGAACTGACTTTTTATCAATCGGAAATGTCGCGGTTAAGCAAGAGTCGCCACCGACTTTTATTTTATCCAAACAAGTTAGAAAGGCTAAAAGAAACAGAAAAAAACCTTTTTAAAGAAAACTGAGTTCGGGGGGTAATTATGCAAAGGGAAGGTGTAAGGCACCCTTTGCATCCATGGTTTTCCATGGGCTCTTAATTGCTTTGCTTGCTCGTTTGTTTAGAAAATGTAGATGAAAGAGATAGGGACTTTAGCTTGTGAATAAGCGTTGCCCTTTTGAAAAATTATGAGAAAGAATATAATAAAAAGGTTTGAGCATTGCAAAGCAATTAGGGGCAATTACCTTAAACTCAGATGATAGGTCTCTTTTTAGCCTTTCAGAATGAAAGGGTCTATCCTTGCCATAAGAGGGCAGGAAGCCTTTCGTTTGGAGGTAGAAGGGTCATCGAAATATTCTTTGCCATAAGACTGTCCCATGCCATAAGAGGGCAGGTAGTCTAAGGTAAGGATCAGAATAAACCTTATTCGTAGGCAGCCAGAAGATACCTCAGCCTTTTTCCGTAGGCAACTTCCGAGGGTCGAGGTCATATTTGTGTATCGAAGGCAGCATCATTTAGGGTCGCATGACCTTTAGTTATCGAGGCAGCATGGCTGAGGTATCCTCGTATTCGAGGGACATGGCTTATTCTGCAAAAAACACAAAAGCGACAGGCAACAGGCAATAGGCAACAAGGCAACAGGCAACAAGGCAACAGAGGGATTACCATAAAAGCGTGCGTGTGTGCAACAATCACGTGGTTATATTCAATTATATTATCTTGTAAATTGGCGATTCTAAATTCAATTCATGGTTGCCACTCCCTATTTTACTAACCACGCAGATAATATAAGGCAAGAACAACAGTAATATGGGGGAGGGGACAATGAAACCAGCGGATCCCTTAATAGGGTTTGACACAAGTAATAATTAAACAGAAAAATAAAGGGTAGAGTTTAGGGTTACCAAACATTCGTAGCTTTGGCAATCCACAAACCCTGAAAGGCGGGAAAAAATGGCAAGCAAAAAAAACAGGGTGAGTGTATATTCGATTCGGAAGCAAACATTGTTAACCCTAATAAAAATAAAAGATAAAGAAATTAAGAATAAATAAATCCATAAATAAAAGGCACTTAGCTTCGATTGACGAAGGTTGATGGGCAAAGGTTTGCCTTGAACATTGACTCTGATCATCTGAGAATTGACAAAAACATAAGTGTAGGAGGAGTTCTATTGACGAGGAAATTAAACCCTAATCACATGAAATAAACAACAATAATAATAAAAGAAGGGTTTAGAACTTAGCTTCGCTCTTTTGAAGTGACGCGTAGTCGGAAGGCACCTGGAAAAAGACAATCCTGAAGAGGCACAGAAAAAGAAGATTTTAGTGTAGGGTAAATTCCCGTAAACCCTGATTCGGGCGTAAATTGAATAAGGCGACACAAATCGATTTAATTAATTATTGGTTTTGCAACCTAATTAATTAAATCGGAGGAAGGAAAATAAATTAATCTGACAAAAAGCATTTTTTAATTTTTATGAATTAAAACAAAATTTATATGATATATTAAAGATATTAAAATCAATAAACCAATTTAAATAGTTAAAATAAATTAATAAAATAAAATAAAAATAAATAAAATAATTATTATCATAAAAAAGGGTTTTTTAGAAAAGTAGTTTTATTAGGAAAAGAAAAATATAAAACAAATATATACATAAATATAATAAAAAGATAAAGATTATGCAATTAAAATAAAAATAAAATAAGTTGGAAAACTTAGCGTGCGATCTGGTGTGGTAAGCTTGTGAGGATCCATGGTAGGCTTGCATGCTTAGAGGCGTTGGATTAGCCTAGAGACATATCAGATGGCTGCTGGAAGAAGGCATATCGTGGACCTTCCTTTGAGTAGCGCACAGGATCGCGAAACTGCAAGTGTAAAAATAAATGTTTTTCCAGGGATCGAACCCAGGTTTTCCTGTATCCATTCACTAACGTGTTGCCACTCGCGCCATCCTCACAAGTTGTAACTATGAAGCGTCCATATATATATAATAAAACAGAAAAACTGAGAATTCAAATTGAAAAGGCTGAGCGCCCAGGGCATCGTCTTCCTCGTGAAGACTGAAACTTTAGCCCACGTTTTTCTTGCGTGGCCGTAAGGGTTCTTCTTCAAACCTGCATATGAGCATCAAACAATACCAAACAATTGCACAAATAGACGGTATACGGTCCTACGAATTCCATTGGGTCATCAATTTGGTCCGAAATCACGCATAAATCTAATTCCCCAAATTTGTGACTATGAACCCTAAACATGGCAGATTATCATTCGTATGCCAAAACTTGCAATTAGCGATTCAAAAACAATCTAAACAACCATATGAACATGTATGTATGCTTAACAATCATCTAAATTGCGTAAATTGATAGATAGAGTTTCAAGAAATTCTGGGCAAACCGTGAGCGTAGATGAGGATGATTCCAGGTGCGGCGGGCCTCGATTCCGATTGGGATACGATCAATAATGTCCCAACAATACGTTTGATCCTTCAAGAGCCTTTGAATCGGTCCCAAAGTCCCAGCACGAAATCGACTTTTCGTTGAAATTTTGTGAGTTCTTCACGTGTTCAACAGAGCTGCCAATCCTTGTTTTTTCCACCCCCTTCGCATCAGAATGTGTTCATGTCTTTATAGAGAGTGATTTAGGTCAACAAAAACTCCACAAATCTTCATAGAATCTCAGATTGAATTTTGATGGAATTTGATTTATGAAGATTCCTAATGTGGCCAATTTTCTCCCAATCATACCAATTTGATTTCTCACGACAATTGCATCAAATCTATGTTATTTTCTGATTGATTATAATTGAAATAATTAGCTAAATCAATTTTCCCATATTTTCTTCAATTATCTTGATTTAAATTGTATTTTAAATGAATAAAAATTCATAAAAAATATAATAAAAATCAATTAATCATGGTATTGGGTTTAGAGACTCTTAATGATCCTAGGAGCAAGTTTGGGTTATAAAAGGATGGGCCCCTTTGCAAAAAATCCAAATTCTTTCACATTTTTCCTTTGAATAAGTCAAACCCTAGTTTTAGAGCCTTGTACAGGAGAGTGTGTCTTGAAGCTTTATGTATTGATTTGTATTTGTATAAGAGAAATAGTATGGGCAAATTTTGGGGTATGACAGTTGCCCCTGTTCAATTATCTCAGACCTGAAGATGTAGAGTGGTTTGTGTGCCAGTCGGTATCTGAAGGTGGAAGATGATTGAACACTAGAATACCAAGAAATTTGCCCTAGCTGAAGTAGGGACTTTTGTCGAAGATGGGCTTAAAGATGCCATCCAGGCCTTGAGAGAAAGTTTATTGAAGATGGGCTTAATGATGCCATCCGGCTTGAGAGACCTGAGAATTAGGATACATCGTAGTTAGACCGTATCTAAAGAATATACTTAGGATGAGTCGTACGTTAGACTGAATCCATTGAGAAGTATTTGTTGGAGATTGATCGTGTCAGCACCGTTCGTAGTAACTGAATTAGATCTTGGATTATTTCTGAGTTGTGCCTTGAATGAGTGTCAAAAGATGAGAGTTATAAGAATGTTTCAGAAGTCTGGGGGTCACGCTTCCAGAATGTGCATCTGTTTGGAACTTTCAGAATGTCCGGGGTTCGAGCTTCCGGAATGTATATCTGATAAGAATTTTCAGAATGTCCGGGGTTCGAGCTTCCGGAATGTATATCTGATAAGAATGTTTCAGAGGTCTGGGGGTCATGCTTCCAGAATGTTCATCTGATTGGAATTTTCAGAATGTCCGGGGTTCGAGCTTCCGGAATGTATATCTGATAAGAATGTTTCAGAGGTCTGGGGGTCATGCTTCCAGAATGTTCATCTGATTGGAATTTTCAGAATGTCCGGGGTTCGAGCTTCCGGAATGTATATCTGATTGGAATGATTTGTTGATGATACTCGTCTGCTTGGGAACTTACCTGAAAGACAAAGTTAGCAACATGCAATGCCATAATGCATGTATTTATGTGACGAGTCTCTCAAAATAAATGAGAAACTTGTATGTTATGTATGAATTTATTATGAGGTAATGTATGCAATGTATGAATATATGATGTATGACTGATGCTTTTGGAGTGTTTTGAGAGAATAAGTCTCTGTATTATTGTGATTTTGATGTTTGATCTTGTCTTGAAGATGTTTAGCTGGGGATTTATGATTCTTGCTTGGGGATGATTAGTAACTTGATGGACCCTGATTGGGGACAAAAGTATTAGTAACCTATGTTGGAGGAGAGCAAAGTGTTGGAGAACCAGCATTGTTGAAGATGTAAACTTTGTTGGGGAGCCATTTCCTTGTTGAGAGTGTTTGAAGGTATCTTCTTAATGATTACTCTGTGGGTATATGATCTTATGAAATTGGAATTACGGGAACACATGGATACCTTGAACATTGCCCCCAATATTATAGTACTATCATTCCTGGATTTGATTAGAACACGCCACTGAGTATTTGGTAAAGATATAAAAATTGGACTTGCATAGATTTGCCCCTGCTAGTAGGGACTTTGGAGAGATTCGCCTCGCGAGGACTTTATGAGATGTGCACTATGGGCGACTTGCCCCTAGTAATCGTAGGCCTAGGACAATGCCCCATGTTTATTGGGAAGTTGCTTCAGATCTACTTGGATGCATGCCCCTAATTGATCGGGAAAGAGTCTGAAATCCACTTGGGATGTATACCTTTAACTGTTTGGCGTTTGGGAGATTCTTGGAATCTTGACTTGATTTCCCCAGACTGATTGGGCAAAGCGTGCCATGCCCCCTTGTATACCTAGGAGACATTGCTTCTTGGAGTAATTTTGTCTGTCGGGATAACTTTCAGTCATTAGTTGTACCCTGTGCAAATTCTTTCTGTTGCTAACGTTTGAAATTATGTAGCAGGATATGTTTAATAATGAATTCATGAGATGCAATGCATACGTTGTCTTGAATTTTTTTGAAAAACATTAAGGCATGAGATGTAAAAACATGATATTGGTAACAATGTGATGTTTGTAAAAACGTGATATCAACTCGGCATTTGTGGTAAACCTTAAGGAGTCAGGATACCCTTTTGGTGACAGTATGCTTTCGAACTAACCATGCTTCAGTTAGGACTTTCAAGGGTTGTAACGTGGCTTGGTTCACGGTTTAAGAAACAAAGGATAATGGCTCAAAATTTCTTTATACCCATCCCCCTCTTCGTGATGTTCTTTAGTCCTAAGCTCAGTTAATTCAATTTATGCATTCAGGTTCCAAGAGACTTTTGGATTTGCACCTTTGATGGTTCACAAGCAAAGAGAACTTTTGAGATGGCAGTCACGTCTTCCCTTTGGTAGTCACAACATTGTGTTGTTCAGGAATTTATTGACTTATCTGTTTTCATCTTTTTGATATCCCTAACTTTTGCCTGAACTGTTTATTTTTGAGATTACAGTCAGCGGGATGCCTTGATTTTTGCCTAAGTCATCTTTTTGATTTTTGACTTAGCAGGCTTTTCATTGTATATATGTTTTTTCATTTTTTCTTTTTGAAATATATTGACTGCCTTGATTGATGAACCATCCTTGGCTTTTGGTTGGCATCTCCAACACTTCTTTGATGTGTGCGGATGAACGCTTGTGATTGAAACCTTTGTTGAAAGGTGTACTGAATGATTCTCTTAAAACAGAATGCACAGCCAAATTAACTGAGAACTACCCCGCCCCAGGTTATGATCAAGGGTTTTGATTAGTACAAGAAAGAAACTTCCACTTCTTAGGCTCAAAGGGGTTGACGAGGGATTAACATCCTTATATCTCCACTGTTTAGGAATTGAAATAATGCCTGTACATCGTCAACATAGTCCATTCAAAAGCATACTGTATGAAGTTGCGGTATCGTTTTCGTCATCCTCCCTCAAGAGGCTTACAACTTTCGCAGGAATTGAGTATCATAAAACATATGCGAAGTAAAGACATAATTTAAAATGAGTGATAGCGAAATAAATTACTCAAGACAAACATATGCAATGCAATGATGATGATTATTAAAACAGATAATGTCTATCATAATTTCAATGTTTAAACAAACAGGAAAAGAAATCGCAAATGAAAGTAAATCTAATGATCTAAAAAGTTCATCCTTCTAGCCATCCACAGTATTAGCACTCTTGTTGTGATTAGGCATGGGAGCAGTGATCACGTTAGGAGTTGCAGGAGGATCGAACTTGATTTCCCCGGCATCGATCATGTCTTGGATCTTATTCTTCAATGTCCAGCAGTTGTCAGTGTCATGTCCAGGACTATCGGAGTGATATGCACACCTCGCGTTGGGATTATAGCGAGGGGAGGAAGTGTTGGGATTTGGATGAGGAGCTATCTGTATAAGTAACTCTGCTTTCAACAAGTGTTGCAGCGCTTGAGTCAAAGACATGTTGATCTTTGTGAATTGTCTTTTGGATGCGCTTTGTTTACGTTGGTTGTTTTGTTGTTGTATCGATGCTTGATTAGAGACCAAAATTGCCCCAACCGTGTTAGATTCATTCCTCCCATTGTATGGCTTTTTTATAATACCGGAAGAAGTAGCCACCTGAATTTTTCCGCTTCGGATACCACTTTCAACACGTTCTCCAGTCAGTATAAGCTCAGTGAATCCAGATGATGAACTTCCCAGCAAATGACTATAGAAAGGGCCAGTCAGTGTATTCATGAACATATCTACCATCTCTCTGTCGGCCAAGGAAGGTTTGACTCTTCCAGCTAGATCTCTCCATTTCTGAGCATACTCCTTGAAACTTTCCTTAGGTCCCATAGACATGCTTTGTAGTTGCATGCGAGTTGGTGCGAGATCGGAATTATATTGGTATTGCTTATAGAAGGCAACAACTAAATCTTCCCAAGTATGGATGTTGGTACTTTCCAGTTGATAGTACCATTCGAGTTGAGTTCCAGATAAGCTTTCCTGAAAGAAATGGATCCAGAGCCTCTTATCAGCAGTGTGAGGCTGAATCTTCCTTACATAAGACCTCAAGTGTAGTTTAGGACAAGAGACTCCATCATACTTAGCAAAGGCGGGAGTTTTGAATTTTGGAGGAATAACGACCCCAGGAACAAGTCCAAGCTCTTCAAAATCCAGCCCAGGTACTTTCTGAATTTCCACACTTCTCAGACGCTCTTCTAACATCTTGTATTTGTCATCGGGATGTTCGTCCTCATGGTAATAGTCCCCTTCTTCTTCAGAGAGTTCGGCAGAATCGTGGTTACTTTTTGCCTCGGTTTTGATACTAGCATCATCACCTTGCTCATCCTCATCACTGTCTTCAGAGGTTTCAGCATCCCTGAGTTGCAAGATTGGTCTAAGCTTTTTCACTTGAGTCTTCTTACCCTTCTTCTTCTTCTTTTTAGTCAGCATGGCTTTCAGCTCTTCTTGCCCCTTGGACAAATTCAGAATCAAGGCTTCGAACTCAGTGTTTTGAGCTTGGAGATCCTTAACTGATTGTTCGAGATTCATGATGCTGAAATAAACAGCGAGGAAGGATGAGAGACCTATTGTAAGAAACCTGTTATGCGATGTTTATGAATGCAAATGCAATGTCTTTCAAGGATCTTTAGGAATCTAGTTAGCAATATTGAAAATGGTTTGGTCGCATCTATGATTCTTGGATGTTCTTCTATAGGAATCAAGCTCACCATATCCAGTGGGTCATAGCCTCTGATTCGGGATACTTCTGAATTTGAAGGTACATGGCTATAGGAAAATAAATCCTCTTGCCCCTTGATAGGTACTGAGTCTCTGAATTGGAAGGTACGTGGCCAGAGGAAAATAAATCCTCTTGCCCCTTGATTAGGAATTCAGCCCTTGATAAGAGTACCTGAGATTGCGCGCCCTAAATTCCTAAGATCCTTGAAAGGGTTAGTTAAATCATGTTATGCTTATGATGTCATGATGTCATGATGTTATGTGAATGCGGTTCGTTAGACTTAGTGCGAGATGGTAAGGGCAAACAAATCCTTTCGACAAAACCTGCGAGGAAATGAGGGTTAGTAGTAAACACAAACAAACGACACAAGTCACACAATTTTGGCTTAAGGCTTGCATGGAGTCTGATCAGGTGTCCTTCCCAAGGGTATTTCTATGGATAAGGATATTTCAGCAACGGGTTCTACCAAGTGACTCAGAATTGTCAGCCCCTCTAAAGCACCCTCGAACATGATACATACATACCATGCAATGATACTTTGAGAAAGAACCTATCTGAGTTGTAGTATCGGGTAGCGACTATGCTCTTAACATACATCAAGAGTAGTCCCCCCACTACGTTCCTAAAAGTCAGGATGGGTTAAAGGTTACTAACGGTCCTTGAGCTCCGACTCACCCACAGGTATCCACACGAACCTCCCTCATACAAGAGAAGCATGTAAACACCTATAGAGGCCTAACTCAAGCGTGAACTCTCATATTGACCAATCCCAAGCATACACAAGGGAGGTCGCCATGACTATGCCACTTCCTATCTTAGATGTACTTGAATCCGGGTGTAGGATTCGTCCTTCAGTTAATTCCCAAAACAGCCCTGAAAATTAAAGCAAGCAAAGCAAACAAAAGAATACAATTAAGTGATCCTAAGCTTTTAAGGTAACCCCTCTTTTTATCGAGAATCCCCAGCAGAGTCGCCAGTTCTGTAATACGGTGAACTGACTTTTTATCAATCGGAAATGTCGCGGTTAAGCAAGAGTCGCCACCGACTTTTATTTTATCCAAACAAGTTAGAAAGGCTAAAAGAAACAGAAAAAAACCTTTTTAAAGAAAACTGAGTTCGGGGGGTAATTATGCAAAGGGAAGGTGTAAGGCACCCTTTGCATCCATGGTTTTCCATGGGCTCTTAATTGCTTTGCTTGCTCGTTTGTTTAGAAAATGTAGATGAAAGAGATAGGGACTTTAGCTTGTGAATAAGCGTTGCCCTTTTGAAAAATTATGAGAAAGAATATAATAAAAAGGTTTGAGCATTGCAAAGCAATTAGGGGCAATTACCTTAAACTCAGATGATAGGTCTCTTTTTAGCCTTTCAGAATGAAAGGGTCTATCCTTGCCATAAGAGGGCAGGAAGCCTTTCGTTTGGAGGTAGAAGGGTCATCGAAATATTCTTTGCCATAAGACTGTCCCATGCCATAAGAGGGCAGGTAGTCTAAGGTAAGGATCAGAATAAACCTTATTCGTAGGCAGCCAGAGGATACCTCAGCCTTTTTCCGTAGGCAACTTCCGAGGGTCGAGGTCATATTTGTGTATCGAAGGCAGCATCATTTAGGGTCGCATGACCTTTAGTTATCGAGGCAGCATGGCTGAGGTATCCTCGTATTCGAGGGACATGGCTTATTCTGCAAAAAACACAAAAGCGACAGGCAACAGGCAATAGGCAACAAGGCAACAGGCAACAAGGCAACAGAGGGATTACCATAAAAGCGTGCGTGTGTGCAACAATCACGTGGTTATATTCAATTATATTATCTTGTAAATTGGCGATTCTAAATTCAATTCATGGTTGCCACTCCCTATTTTACTAACCACGCAGATAATATAAGGCAAGAACAACAGTAATATGGGGGAAGGGACAATGAAACCAGCGGATCCCTTAATAGGGTTTGACACAAGTAATAATTAAACAGAAAAATAAAGGGTAGAGTTTAGGGTTACCAAACATTCGTAGCTTTGGCAATCCACAAACCCTGAAAGGCGGGAAAAAATGGCAAGCAAAAAAAACAGGGTGAGTGTATATTCGATTCGGAAGCAAACATTGTTAACCCTAATAAAAATAAAAGATAAAGAAATTAAGAATAAATAAATCCATAAATAAAAGGCACTTAGCTTCGATTGACGAAGGTTGATGGGCAAAGGTTTGCCTTGAACATTGACTCTGATCATCTGAGAATTGACAAAAACATAAGTGTAGGAGGAGTTCTATTGACGAGGAAATTAAACCCTAATCACATGAAATAAACAACAATAATAATAAAAGAAGGGTTTAGAACTTAGCTTCGCTCTTTTGAAGTGACGCGTAGTCGGAAGGCACCTGGAAAAAGACAATCCTGAAGAGGCACAGAAAAAGAAGATTTTAGTGTAGGGTAAATTCCCGTAAACCCTGATTCGGGCGTAAATTGAATAAGGCGACACAAATCGATTTAATTAATTATTGGTTTTGCAACCTAATTAATTAAATCGGAGGAAGGAAAATAAATTAATCTGACAAAAAGCATTTTTTAATTTTTATGAATTAAAACAAAATTTATATGATATATTAAAGATATTAAAATCAATAAACCAATTTAAATAGTTAAAATAAATTAATAAAATAAAATAAAAATAAATAAAATAATTATTATCATAAAAAAGGGTTTTTTAGAAAAGTAGTTTTATTAGGAAAAGAAAAATATAAAACAAATATATACATAAATATAATAAAAAGATAAAGATTATGCAATTAAAATAAAAATAAAATAAGTTGGAAAACTTAGCGTGCGATCTGGTGTGGTAAGCTTGTGAGGATCCATGGTAGGCTTGCATGCTTAGAGGCGTTGGATTAGCCTAGAGACATATCAGATGGCTGCTGGAAGAAGGCATATCGTGGACCTTCCTTTGAGTAGCGCACAGGATCGCGAAACTGCAAGTGTAAAAATAAATGTTTTTCCAGGGATCGAACCCAGGTTTTCCTGTATCCATTCACTAACGTGTTGCCACTCGCGCCATCCTCACAAGTTGTAACTATGAAGCGTCCATATATATATAATAAAACAGAAAAACTGAGAATTCAAATTGAAAAGGCTGAGCGCCCAGGGCATCGTCTTCCTCGTGAAGACTGAAACTTTAGCCCACGTTTTTCTTGCGTGGCCGTAAGGGTTCTTCTTCAAACCTGCATATGAGCATCAAACAATACCAAACAATTGCACAAATAGACGGTATACGGTCCTACGAATTCCATTGGGTCATCAATTTGGTCCGAAATCACGCATAAATCTAATTCCCCAAAATTGTGACTATGAACCCTAAACATGGCAGATTATCATTCGTATGCCAAAACTTGCAATTAGCGATTCAAAAACAATCTAAACAACCATATGAACATGTATGTATGCTTAACAATCATCTAAATTGCGTAAATTGATAGATAGAGTTTCAAGAAATTCTGGGCAAACCGTGAGCGTAGATGAGGATGATTCCAGGTGCGGCGGGCCTCGATTCCGATTGGGATACGATCAATAATGTCCCAGCAATACGTTTGATCCTTCAAGAGCCTTTGAATCGGTCCCAAAGTCCCAGCACGAAATCGACTTTTCGTTGAAATTTTGTGAGTTCTTCACGTGTTCAACAGAGCTGCCAATCCTTGTTTTTTCCACCCCCTTCGCATCAGAATGTGTTCATGTCTTTATAGAGAGTGATTTAGGTCAACAAAAACTCCACAAATCTTCATAGAATCTCAGATTGAATTTTGATGGAATTTGATTTATGAAGATTCCTAATGTGGCCAATTTTCTCCCAATCATACCAATTTGATTTCTCACGACAATTGCATCAAATCTATGTTATTTTCTGATTGATTATAATTGAAATAATTAGCTAAATCAATTTTCCCATATTTTCTTCAATTATCTTGATTTAAATTGTATTTTAAATGAATAAAAATTCATAAAAAATATAATAAAAATCAATTAATCATGGTATTGGGTTTAGAGACTCTTAATGATCCTAGGAGCAAGTTTGGGTTATAAAAGGATGGGCCCCTTTGCAAAAAATCCAAATTCTTTCACATTTTTCCTTTGAATAAGTCAAACCCTAGTTTTAGAGCCTTGTACAGGAGAGTGTGTCTTGAAGCTTTATGTATTGATTTGTATTTGTATAAGAGAAATAGTATGGGCAAATTTTGGGGTATGACAATACACTTTCATTTTTTTTTTAGAAAAAAAAAGTTATATTCTTTTTTATATAAGATATTTGAATTATGTTATACTCTATTATGAATTAAATATTTAAACATTAATAAATATTTTAATTCATTGTTTTCTGTCCGAAAAACTTCAAGCCGCCATTTAAAAATGAGCCTAAACTAATCACAATACAGACAGGCAATAAAACATATATAGGAGTAGAGCATACAAAATGGTAAGCATATGAGTCATGAGGAGCAGTATCCACATTGCGTTAAGAGCAATACACAAGTGTGAGAGACACCATATATTTATACTAAACCTTAAGACATTACATATATGAGTCTTCTCAGTTATAAAGTGTTCAACCTCTATTTTTTTAAGCAATGTGATTCTTTCAATTCACATTTTTATCTCAACAATCTCCTCCTCAAGTGTGAGTCCATTCAATTATATGCATCCCTAAATAAAAGCTTTTTTATCTACATACACTTGTACCACTATTGACACCCTTACCACATCACATGCACTTCAACGTGACACACCGCCTATCTATTACATTGTTAGAAAGACTTTCGATACAAGAAGTCGATCTCTTAATTGAACCATCGGCTCAAGTACCACTGAAGGGTTTTGCGAAGGAGCATCCACATTAGGTCAAGAGTAACACATAAGTGAGAGAGAAACCACATACTCTCCCAAAATCTTAAGGCATTAGATATATGGATATCCACATATATAAAGTGCTCAACCATCAGTTTTCCGAGCAATGTGTGACTTTCAACTCACACATGTATCTTAAAGGCCTAAACCACCATTACATATTCAGTAACTCAACAAGGGGGGACAACTTGATTCTAGCATAAAAAACCACCATCGAAAAAACGGAAATGTCAACACCATCAAGAACACGTATCCCCAAAAGAGAGGACAAAAACACTTTGGTCGTTATTAGCTCAAGAAGAGATGGAGTTCTATAGCAAGTTAGAGAAAAGATAGGAGTAGACCAAAGACCTCCCAAAATATCATTTCTAAGAGGTGAAAATGTTTTATCTTCCAACTTCTCCATATTTATAAACGATCTAGAAAAGTCACATCATTTTGGGAAAGGAAAATGAAACCTCAAAAAGAATATACAAATACCTTAGAAGCACAAGAATCCACCCAAGCCACCTAAAAATGTTATAGAATTTAAAGACCCAACACACATCCTAAAAGAAGTAACGCTGTTAGCAGATAAGACACGCCCTTTACTAAGATTTTATTTTGTTGAAATTTATCTTGGAGAAGTTACCAATAGAAGACAATCACTTTGAAGGGAGCCCAACTATTCCAAATTAGAGGGATGATCATATCTTCCTTATACAAAGTAGTATCCACATCAAGATCAACTTTTAGAAGAGCATTATAAATAGAGACAACCGATAAATCACTCTTCTTCCCATGTCTCCACTAATAAGTGTTGACATCTATGGATAAGGTAATACTTTGAATTACCTATAAAAGGTCAAAACCTAACGACTGATCCCAAATGAAAGGTGGTTATCCTCCATCAAAGATTTGAAACCAAAACCTCATTAATCCAACAACCAACTTATACCCA
Organism: Vicia villosa; assembly: GCF_029867415.1. Lineage (NCBI taxonomy): Eukaryota > Viridiplantae > Streptophyta > Magnoliopsida > Fabales > Fabaceae > Vicia > Vicia villosa. The sequence goes on from NC_081180.1 coordinate 49,529,561, forward strand.
CTTTCCTATCTTTTTAGTTAAAGATCAGATAAAGTCTAGGATCTTATATTTGAATGGAGTATCCCCCATCCAGAGATCATTCTAAAAATTGGTGAGAACCCACTCTTTTTCAGAGACCATTCATAAACTAATTATAAAAGATATCTCCACAGTAGAACCAATAAGACAAATAACTTTCCACTACACAGTAGAGGTTCTCATGTTAGAAGACTTATCCTCCCCAAAGGTGCACACAACCTAAACCTCATATTTAACTTAAGGATATGGTGCTAGAGACTTATATCTTCCAAGACCAACCTACATCCCCATTTATTAATGAATGATAGTTAATTTTAGGGACTTAAAAATTATAATGAAAGGAATGTGCCTAATTCAAAAATAAAACTCACAAATTTATTATTCAATTTATAATTTTATTAAGAAAAAATTGAAAATTCTCTTATACAATTGTAATTTTTCAAGGAAAAATTGCAAACGCACTTAGGCTATGTATAATGGTTTGCATATTCAACACTTTTTTTTTCACTTTTTATTCTCCACATCATCTTCTCTTTCTTCCACATAATAATTCAACACTCATTTAATTTTTACTCACTACAATGGTTTTGTTTAATAAAATTCAACACCCAATCCCACCATTTTAAACAATCTCAACAACCAATAAAATTTTGCAAAGTAATATATGTGGGTCCACACTTTCTCATTCAACATGTTGAATGTTTTCAACACATATTAATCCACATCACTTTCAATTCTTTATTCAACACCTCATTGCATATAATTTTTTCAACACCCCCAATGTAAATGGTCTTAAGGAGAAAAATGAACCTCTTTAGTATAATTTTTGAACGAAAAAATTGCAAATTCACTCAACTATAATTTTTCAATGAAAAAATTGTAAATCCTCTCCAAACTCTCACATATGACACTCAAATATTCAAACCTCTCTACACTCATAAGACTAAAGTTGTTCTGGTGAAAAAAACTCAAACTAACTCTTTCAATTTATATTAATACTCCTTTTCTTCTCACTATTCAATGTAGAACTTGGATGAATAAATTCTTTAATCCAACTGTTATTGCCGGTTTTAATTTTCGGAGTGTTGTCCTTAAAGTTGGGGCTTTTTGGTGTCTTAACCAAGTTCTTGATGTTGCTCTTTTTTTTTTTTTTTGTGTTTGTCCGTGTTTGTTGTACTCCCTCCCCTTTGTTGTTTTAGTTTTTCTTTTTGGCTTGGCAATTATTGGACATTTCTACATTATTTTTTCTACCTCTTTTTTCTTTTGCTTTGTTAAAGGTGTTTTTTAAGCAGGAATATATTAATATGAGAACCCAAGTTCTCCAAGAATATATTAAAAGTTTTTTTTTTCTTTATTAAAGGTTTATTAGACATATTCGTTTTAGCTTTTTTTAATAATGATTTTTATAATGTTACTATCGAGTTTGGTTGACTCATAGATAATTTCAAAGGGGCAAGGGCCGCAACTGCTGAATGGTAATGGGCATTTCCCTTACATGTGGTTTAGGTGTTTGTTATGGGGTGCGACTTAGGTGTGTGGGGGTGCCGGGAAGCGAAGTCTCATGCTGTACTGTTTAGGAGTATTATTGTTATTTGAATGAGTAGTATCCTTAATGTGGAACTCAGAACAAATCAATAAGATAGAATTATAGTTGTTCTATAGTCGTAGACATAGGCAATTTGACCGAGTTGTGTGAACAAAACTTTTGTGTGATTATGTCTACTCTAATTTGTAATCGCGTATCTGTTCCAAAAATTACAAAAAAAATTTATAAAAAATTGGTTTGAATAGTTCTTATTAAAATATTACTTTAGTTGTTTGGTGGTGAAAAATATTTGGAGTGAGATAGCTAATTGGGTTGGTAAAGGGGATAGAGTAGATGTCGAGTGTTTGTCGAATTTTATGGATTTGGCTTGCTACCACTTGCATTATTTGGTTGGTTAGGAATGGAGCTTGTTTTCGGAAGGAAGCTTGGAATGTGAATAATACCGTTTGGAATATTAAACATTTGGTGTAGAGGTGGTCTTTTTGCGGGAAAATTACACACCCCAATTACTCTTTCTACGAGTTTTGCATGGATCCTTTGCATTTTTTGTCGTAGTCGTAATTGGTTTGTAATTCTCTTTTTGTCGGGTTATTCCCATTTCTTCGTGTAATCAGGTTGGAGAACCCTTAGTTCTCCGGTTATTAATATATCTTGTTTACACAAAAAATTACTTTAGACATTTCGTAATTTTATAATAATTTTTTTGGATATCAAAATTTTAAAAAATCACTTCATTTTAAAATTATTTAAAATAAATTTTTGTATAAATTATTTTTGAAATAACACTTTTTAAAAAATTTATAATTTTGACTATGTTTTGATATCAATAAGAAGTGAATTTGCAAGTATTTTTGGCAGCAGTTTTTCAGTGGCTGAGTTTTGCCACGGTCCTACTTGAGAGTTGCATGTCTTGTTCTTTTTTTGTGGGGTAAGTGGAAATAATAAGATTAGGAGGACTGTTGTTAATTTAGCATTAGGTGATGTGGAGGTCTGAAATCACGGGAATGGGAATATCTTTTGCAGAACACGAGGCTTATAGAGACCAACTCTTTGATTGAATCCTTCTTATGTCTTGGAAGTGGTACGAGTTGAGTATCTTTGAGACTTTGCTAATATTATGAATGGTATGTGCATTAATCCTTTAGCATGTCTGTTAATTGGCTCTTAGGTTGTAAGTTGTAACCCTTTTATTTAATTACGTTTTTTTTTTTTTGATAAATAAGAGGGCCGAAGCCCGAAAACAGCAAAAACTAAATTCTTTTGAAATAGGTTTAAAGTATCCTATCAACTTTTATATAAAATCATTCTTGTGGAATAATTAATTGCAAGTTTAATTTGTTGTTTGCTATGATAAATGAAAATGTTTCAGTATAAACAAAACAGTGGAACGCTATCCACAGCGAGTCAAGGAATTGGCTGTCAGCACCAAAGAAATCCAAGAAAATACACAGGTCACTCCTTCATCGAAATTGCAAATCTATATCATGAGACATATAATAAACAAATGTATATTTTTAAATTAATTTTTATTTACATGCAGACCCTAAAGGAATATGATATCAACACAACAAAAAAGTTGGAGCAACTAGAATTTTACAAAAGGTTTTCAGAACCAACTTTCTAAATTTGAGATTTTCATGAATCATTATTCATAGCTTTGGTGATTTTCTTGTATTGTAGGAAGCTGTTGGGAGATGAATTAGATACATGTGGTATTGAAGAACTACAACAGATTGAAAATCAACTCGAATACAGCTTAAGCAAAATTAGGGCAAGAAAGGTATCCTTCAATACTGTTTTGTTATGTTTTAATTAGTGTATAACCAAAACTCCTTATTGAAGAACTTGATGTTGTTGTCTATTCTCAGAATCAACTGTTGATGGAACAAATTGAAAAGCTAAAGAAACAGGTAATTAATAATGTTACCACAATAATTGCACACTTTTTTTTTTATTCAATTTATTTATTTAAATTGTTTAATACAATTGTCATATTCCTTGCTACCACTTCAGGAAAGGTGCCTACTTGAAGAAAATAGACGCTTACGTGAGCAGGTTAGTCCTTTTAACCCCATAGACAATCTCGCTGAATATGACTCCAACACGTTGACACTCACACTGATTTGTTCTGCATATTTCATTTCTTGAAATTACAAGTTATTTTTCACTTTGATTAAAACCTAATTTCTAACATGTTTTCATTATTGTAGTGTGGAGTTGAACAACAAGATATAAAAGTCTTAACAGAAAGTGAGCTAGGTGAGGAGGTGGAGACGGAATTGTTCATAGGGCGACCTGAGAAACGAATGAATTGAGAGCAGAAACTAGCGACATAAATCTAATATACGTGAGGAAGCAGAATCTAACATTGGAAGTTAGTAATAATGTCCAATAATGTTTAGTAGTCAAATAATTTCTATCATTGACGTATTCTAAAGATATTTTTTAAGATATCCAGACTCATATTATATCAATTTTTGAATTGGTGAATTTTTTAATAATTGAGAACTCTTTATAATATATGATTGTTAGAGATTTTTAGGGTTATTGCGGTGTTAGAGTCAACTCACACAAGAGTGTGAGAAACTTTATATACTGGTGTTTTTTTTAGGTTAATTAAATGTCCTTTTCAATCATAGGGTTGAGAGATTTACTGAAATCTCTTAGGCCTAGATCTTAGACTTCAAGGAGCAACACTCATAGGGTTGAGAGATTTAGGGCCTGTTTGAAACACTTCTATAAAACTGTTTTTTAGTTTTTAAAAATTAAAAATTTAAAAACTTGTTTGAATGTAATGTTTTCTAATACTGTATTTAAAAACTGTTTCTAATTTTCCTGTTTTTAAAACTAAAAAACAAAAACAGCTCCTACATGTTTTCCATTTTAGTTTTTCCATTTCGTATGATTGAAAACACGGGAATACTAGTACTTGTAATATTAAACCACTATCTTTTTCTCAATCAAGTCACACTCACAAATAATTTGCACACAATAATCATTTCTTTTATTTTTCTAGCAGGTAACGAATAATGTGTTGAATTTTTCATTGAACATTGTATTCAATTTTGTTCTTACAAATTCATATTGAGTGACTGAATTTAAAAATATTACAATTTTTATTGGATAAGATTTTTGTTTAATTTTTCTATGAATAAAATTTATTTATTGAGTGACTGAATTTAATTTTCATTTATACTCATAAGCACCTTTAAACTTAATTCTTAATTATACTAAAATAGATTTCTAAAATCAATTGAACAAATTATTTTTTTATTGTCTTTTTAAAAAATAAGTATTTGAAAATTAGACCAACAAACAAAAATTTTTAATTTTTATATTTTAAAAACAGTTTTTAAAAACTTAGTTTACCAAACAATTTTTTTTATCATTCTCTTCTTAAAAACACTTTTACAAAATTGATTTATAAAACACATTTTAAAAATTGAAAAGCAAAAGTAATTCAAACAGGCCCTTAGAGCCTCTTAGGCCTAAATCTTAGACTACAAGTAACAACACCTTTTACAAAGTAAAGGGTGGGTAAGGGACCTGCTTTGCGCGATGGGCGTTACCCACTTGCTCTTGGTGAGTTCTTATGTATTCTTTTCAAATATATCAGTACACTGTCCCTCAAGCACAAGGCTTTGTAAAGGTTGAAATGATTTTATTCTCCTATCCCTCTGCAAAGTTTCAATTAGAGTTTCACAAGCGAGGCTTCAAGTTGAGTCCCTCGGAGGAGACTTAAGTTGAGTCTCTCGGGCGGCGAGACTTTAGATTGATCCCTCAGGTGAGCCTTTAATTTAAGTCCCTCAGACGAAAATTTTGTTGTTCCCTCAAGCGAGGCTTCATGTTGAGTCCCTTAAGAAAATCCTTAAGTTAAGTCTCTCAGGTGAGACTTCAAGCTGAGGTATTACTCCTTGTTCCGTAGGGATCTTCTTGTGAAAGTCCAATATTTATATTACCCCTTGAAGGCGACAATGATCTTTCAATAGAAGTCAATCATTTGGGTTGCCTCCTCCTGCAAGGATCTTTCAATGGAAGTCCAACATTTAGATTTCCTCTTAAGGGCGACAAGGATCTTCCAATTGAAGTCCAACATTTAGATTTTCTCTTGAGGGCAGCAATGATCTTCCATTAAAAGTCCAACACTAAGATTGACAAAATAACCTAATATAAATATGATAACAAATAAGTTTTTCAAATGGATTCGTACATTGGTTGGTCAATCTCCCTTTTCCTTAAAACTAATTGTAATAATACCTCAGGTTAACTAAATTTCGCGTCCTTGAAATGAGTCGCTCGTTAAGCTCTTTGAGCTTGTAGGTTTTAAAGATATGACTCCATACACTATAGGGGGTGATATGTGGAGGTTTGAAAATCATTGATTTTAAATAAAATTATTTTTAAAATCAGAGTTTCTAAAAATATTATAAAAACATTTGAATAAATATGCATTGGAGATTCAATGTAAAGAAATTATGTGGAAAATAAAAAGGATAAGAGAAGAGAAATGACACCAGAATATTATCGAGGTTCGGACTAATCATGTGACCTACTCTTCTTCCCAAGAATATATCTTGAGAGTATTCGATGTTTGTGAGCTTTTAGAAGATTATGCCCACGGACCCCCTTATATAGGAAAACTGCAGTTTCAGGTGAACTTCCAACCAAAAATAAAAATGGCTTGAAGCAGTTAGTCTTCAATGAACATGGCTTGAAGTGGTTAGTCTTCACACAAAACATAAATTTTGCACAAAGTGATCTTGAATGAAATTGGAGTTTTGAGTTGGCTATCCTTCGAACTGAACTCAGCTTTAACACGAGCTGACCACAAACTAAACTGAGATTTTCATCGAGTTGATCTCAAATCTACTGTGCTTTTATATCAGGCTGAACTCATAAACCAAACTAGACTTTAAACATGGATGATCTCGAATTGATAATGCTTTTGATCGGACTGATCTTAAGAACCAAACGGAGACTCAAACTAATCCCAAATACAAACAAAATGATTTTTAAATGGTTTACCTCCTAACAAAAATGAGAAATTCATAAGGAAGAATATTTACTTTAGAAAAATTAACTATTGGTATATTTACAATTATGCCTTCACCCATAACATTGTTCCACTACTAGACTCAAGAACACTCTTAAAGCAATATGGCTTAAATATGTGAGAAAGGTTTAGAGAGATTATGATAGAAATGAAATGTGAGGTTTTTCATGTTTTCTGAATTTTTTGAAATGATAGAGAAGCTCCCTATTTATAGGTCAAAACATAGTGTAAATTTGGAAATAATCCAAGAGCCAAATAAATGGCCCAATCTATTAGGTTAATCAATTAGGCCGAGCAAATAATCAATTGTTGATGCTCAACTTGGAAGTTTTAGATAGAGAACTGTCACCAATCATTCAGTGAATTTTGTAACCCATTATAGAACTGATATGCGTGATGTAATCGATTAGAAAGCTTCGAAATTCCAGATTCTGCAATAACGAAAAGTGTAGAAGCACCACGCGTCGAATCCCGAACTGATGAAAATGTAAGAAGACCTATTAGGCAAAGAGGTTTACCTCTAAAATTGCAAGATGTTCCGTGATAAAAAATCCAATGATGATGGTGATTACTTCCATTTTGCACTTATGGCCGAATCAGAGACCGTTAAAACGAAAAAAAGGCCTTAAGTGATCCAAAGTGGATTTGTGCTATAAAGGAGGAGTTGGAATCGATTGAGAAAAAAATTACTTGGGAGTTGGTTGATCTACAAAAAGGAAAGAAGCCAATTAGTGTAAGATGGAAAGATGGATCTATAAGGTGAAGGAAAATCTTAAAGGTCAAATAATCAAGCATAAGGCTCGATTAGTTGCAACGAGATTTTTGCATAGATAAGGCATAAAATTTGAAGAGGTATTTTCCCTAGTTTCTAGAAATAAAACCATAAGGCTAGTTGTTGGTATTGAGAATAAAAACAATTGGCCCATCTAACAAATGGATGTGAAATATGCATTTTTAAAGGGTCCGCTTGAAGAAGAAATGTATGTAGAATAACTCTCTGGTTTTATTGTGAAAAACCATAGGGAAATTTCTACAAGTTGATAAAAGATCTATACGAATTGAAACAAGTTCCAAGAGCTTGGACAAAATAATAGGCGATTTCCTAAAGAATGTTGGCTTCAAGAAATGTGTATCCCAACATGGCGTTTATGTGAAGACGGATACTTGTGAGGCCGAGTACATTGTCGCTTTGTTATGTGTTTGCCAGGCCATGTGACAAATGAATATATTGAAGGATCTGGGCAGTAGTGAGGGTGAGGTTGTTACATTCCTAGTTGATAATGTTTCCGCGATTAATATTTCTAAGAACCCAATTTCACATGGGAGGAGCAAGCATATTAAGATGATGTTTCACTATTTGAGGGAACTTGTTAGAGCTTTTATTGGCTGATTGGCATCTACGTTTGGCTAAAACATAATAGCAGTATATGTGGCGCATATTTAAAGGTCAAAAGAATAATTGAAGAATCAGATCAGAAGATTGAAGATTCAGGAAGAATCAGATCAGAAGATTGAAGATTTAGTAGTTTCTAATTTAGGAGATAAACTAGGAAACTCATGATTAAAAGACCTTATTTGTAGCAGAATATTTCTGCATATTTGTAACAGCAAGGAGTGCTGTGATTTGTAAGCCCAAATCCAATTGGGATCAGGTTATAAATAGGAAATTTTGTAACCTAGTTTGTAATAGAAAACCTTGTTTTTAACGATGTAGTCATTAGGGTTTCTATAGGTAGACCACCCTGGTTGTGGAATGGCTGCCATGTCCTTCTCGAAACCTGTAGGTTAGAGAAGTGATTGTCCTCACTCGAAACCTGTAGGTAAGAAGTATTGTAAACTTCATTGAAGCTGTGAAGCAAGATCAAGTATGTGTTCATTGTTAATTGTGTAAATAGCTGTTGCAGGGTTGTAACAGTTAGGCATCACTAGGGAGTGAGCAGAGGTTCTCTTGTCTTGGATGGAGTTCTAAGATAAAAGTTTCATTGGGTAGTGACTAGGTAAACTAGAGGTTGTTTATTTGTTAACCAGAGGTTGTTTACATAAAATAGTACTATTGATAGTGGAATCTTCTTCCTGGCATGGTAGCCCCCAGAGTAGGTAGTTAGACCGAACTGGGTTAACAATTATCTGTGTTATTTATCTTCTGCATTGTTTGTTTAGTTATGAATGTTATGACTTTGTTTATAACAATAAGTTCAGAAGTGTTAGTTGTTCCTAAACAGAACCATATAAAGATTATAATCTGGTTATGTCTACTGAACGTGTGTGATCCCAGGTCTTATTGACTCTTATTTAGGAGTAATTAATTAATGGAGGATCCTTCTATTCTGCTTACATTAATAACAGATCTGATGTCTTCACATCGGGATTGACATCTGAGTCTGTCATACCAGAATTTTCAATTGGTATCAGAGCAGGCATCCTGTCTGTTTCTGGACGAGATCCATAAGGGATAAATTCTGGTTATGGTAAAAGTAGAAGAGTGTTTGAACAAAGGATGTTCATATTGTATGGTCCCTTGAAGTGGAGGATGGACCTATATGATTAGACCTACCTTACCTAAAGAGCTATGTTGCTGGAACAAGGAGTGCTAAATCCAAAGACTTCATGCGGGAGTGAAGATATTGATAAGGTAATCTCTGTATTTTTATGAGTTTGTCAGGTCAGGATTTTAGTTAGGTCTAGTCAGTTGCTTGGTGCAGAAGCAAGGATTGTTCAAGGTTGAGCAGCAATTAATCTGTAGTTGTCATGCTTACTACTAACACTTAAAGTAAGCATTGTGTGAATTCTGTTGAGGTATGACTATTTTCCGCTGCATAGTCTCTGAGAAACCCTAGGGTTATGTATAGTCAACAGAATGTATGGCAGGTATTGTCAGCTATAACTAAAGTGTCAAAGATACTTGAGTATCCTCTCAAGTCCACTCATAATGACATGGTTTATTAGAGCTGATGAATGTCAACTGATCAATGATATTCATAATTATCTGCAAATGTGTACCTTGAAATATTCAAGGTTGAAGTGTTCCTAGAAGGAGGAACAAATGTTCTAATAGACGTTAGGACATTAAGAACTGGTATGCAGCTACCAGCTGAAGAACGGATGTTCTAGTGCTAAACTAATGTAGTGTGAAAACATTGGTTTGGAACCTACTCCTGGTCTGGAAGAGGAGACATCTGGCTAAGTTAATCAGGACACGATTAACATGTGCTCAGTTCCACTAAGAAAACTCATGAAGGTATTCCTTTCTAATCCTTTGTGTTGTACTTATGAAGAGCCTATATCTGTGAGTTTCCTCTGATCAATGAAACCAGATAACTATTCATAACCATAGAGCAGTTGTTGGAGCTGAATACTGTGTCTCTATCACAGTGAAATATGGTTAAGAATGTGTACTGCCCTAGTTGTTATCCAGAAAGGGTAGTGTTGTTCGAAATCAAGGAAGTCAGATGGATCTGACTAATTCAGTTTCATGCTATGACTAAGTCTGTTCCAGAAACCTAGCTGAGGGAATCTCCTCTATAGGTACAGATTATGGCATCCTTCATCTCAAAATCAGAATGAAAGTCTGAAGAAAAGGTTATTGAGATGCTGGCTACTTTATCCTTTGATGTGTCTGGATATTACTGATAATTGGATTATTCTGTTACTAACCTGAGTGTTTTCAATTTGAAATTAAAGATGTTAACCAAGAACCATGAAGGATGATGTCATATCTTATGTTACAACATCTCAAGATCTTCAGTTATTTTTTTTATTTTCCAAGAACAGAAAGTATAAATGTGAAGAGGTAATCAGTCAGAATGACCTAGTGCGAGTAGCAAATTCTAACTGAAAAGCTGGTAAGTACTTTGACAGGAGACTTAGTACTTATTAGGTTTAGAACCTGGATGCTGAACTGAGAAGAAGTTCTTCTAACCATGAGTTCTCAATTATCTTCACACATCAAAGAAGAGGGCAAGAGTCTCTGATGTGGCATACTGATTCTGTTAAATATCTTGATGGGAGCTAGATATTTACAAGATCTGTATAAAACAACTCAGACGTGTATATTGAAGATCAATTTATGGTTATACAATCATAGTTTCTTCTATTTCAAGTTACAGAGTGTGGCAATCTGGATCTTGCGTAGCAAGCAAACTGAGGTTTCTAAACTTGGAAACTGTGGCAATTCCAAATGAAGGGAACTTCAAGGACTAACATCAAATATGTCCTAAAAGTTGTATATCTCAGGGTAAGTAAAAGAGTATGAAGATCAGCAAAGACAATGTTTTTCGCTTCTATCCATTTGTAAAGTCTTTTCAAAGACTAATCTTGAAGAAAGAAGAACAAAGTCACACAAAAACCTCAGAACATAACTCAAATCATGTTTATTCTCAAAGACTAGCAAGAATATTCTTTGCATTATCATCTGACGACATGAATTGATGGTGTGTATCACTTGTTTTGATCTAAGTGCATGATCCAACCTATGCACAAGTCTTCCTGGGCCAGTTCGTTTTTAAATAACATTTCTTGATGAAGACTTTGGTTAAAGTCCAAGTATGTTGTTTAAATTGCTCATGTTTATCGAGTCTTTTCGTTTTAGTTGAGTCTTGTTTGAGTCCCTCGTGTTCTTCTTTTGGATATGAGAAGTGTCTAGAGTCTAGGTTATGATTTTCTATTTAAGTCAATCATAGGGTTTAAGGGTAGTGTTCAGGCATTGTTAAGTCTGAGGTCATTCTTTACAACTGTTTGGTAAAGAATAAAGAGTCTTGTTTCGAGTCGTGAACACAAATTGTTTCTTGTGTTCCAAGTCCTCTATAGAGAAAGTGTTATCTCTATGAATAGTCAGAGTTTGTTTGAGTTCAGATGAACTTGTGTCTTAAGTGGTTCTAACATCACAAGGTACATATTTCCTGGAAGAAGGACTGGGAATATACATTAGAAGTTTGAAAAAGCAACATTATTGTCTAAAGTGACAGTTCATGCATAATGTGGATTAGAATGGGCAGGTTCTGATCTGGATGTTAGTAATGTGTTCAGGCAATACATAATTACTTTCATGATGAAGATTTCACTTAGTGAAGATGATTATGAAGACAAAAGTTCTATGATCGGATCAACACAACTAAGGATAAAGGAGAATCTCTTTTGTTCAAGGAGTATGTTAATCAATGTGTGAGATTGAAAAACACCTTATCAAGAAGGATTTCGAAGTGTCTTAAGCAGACCATGATCTGATTCAAACATGGTAAGGTTATGCTCAACAAAATTCAAGGAGTGGCAGTTCTGTTTGTTGAGATTGTGGCAACCTCTCTGTGTGTGCTTCTAGTATCAAGAGGTCTTCTGTTGATCGTTTCTGTAGGAGATAAGTTGTTAGGCAAGGGTCTGTTGAAAAAAAGAGATGAAACTTGTGGAGAATACTGGTAGTACAAATGTCAGACACAATGTTATGACATTCTACTTCTGGTGTAAGTATTTATTGTAAGGAACAAATTGTTATAATGAGTGTGTTCAGCAGGATTGTTGAACAGAGGGTGCGGCTCTTGAAGATATGAAGATGAGTCTTATATTTTCCATTCATCGTTTCAGGCTTATTCCATTGGGGAAGCTCAGACTATCTCGGATAGGGGGAGTAACTTCTTTTGTCAAGAAAAGTTTCTTGGTTAAAAATACTTTTACATCATGAAGAAAATGTGATACTTTTGTCAGTTATTTGTGAATGGTTCAAGCTAACCATGTGAAACTGGTAACCACTATTCCTTCTCTACACTAATGAGGTAGTTGTGTGTCTAACAGTCTCAAGGTGTCCAGAACAACAGAAGTCTTTGTCTATGACTAGTGAGTAAGTAGGGAGTCTGTTAATGGGTCTAAATGATGCTCTGTCTTAATCTTTTACGGAATCTTGGGCTATGTGCTTGAAGGAAAGAAAAATGACAATGTCTGACATGATGTCATAACATGTTTAAAGACATTGAATCTTCAAAGTCAAACAAGGAAATCTGACTTGAAGTTAATCTACACATCAGTGGTCGGTGTAAAGTTCAATCAATGACTATGCATGCACTAGTAATTCAAGATAACTCCTATCAGAAAAATAGTCAAAAACTGCTTTGGAAAGAGTAATTGCTTTTGGAATTGTTTCCTAATTAACCGCTTGACCATATAACAAGACCAAAGACCATCGTTATTTCCTATAATCTCCATTTGCTATATAATAGCATCTCCATGAATTGCTGAAATCAAACTCTCTCAAAATGTCGTTTGTGTGCGTTCTTGTGAGTCGAGTCTGGGTTTGGTATTGTGATGGGTTGCTATACCAAAACCTCCTCAGAAAAAGAAAAACACGGGCTGGGGATGTTGATGGTCTCTACCATGGGTTTTTTTTGCAATAACAACAAAGATGTTCCACTATATACAACCTTCAGTATAGGAATCATTTTCGTTGTGATTTGTGATCTGAGTTATGAACACAATTGTGATTTGTGTTCTGAGTTACTAGGACTGGTGGACAGTTTTCACTCAAGTCCTCTCTCGAGGTCTATGCTAGGATTCGGTTTCTGGTACAAGACTAAGGAAGGGGTCCCTTATGTCACCATTGGTCCTCCAAGACGCAGGGCTTCTCCCATCATCTTCCTTGTGAACACCAGTGTTGCATGAAGGTGTTCCACTGCATATTATGACATCGGTTCATTCTTTTTCATATTATGTCTAAAAAGGGGGAGAAGAATACCATCTTCTGATTTTGCTACTGTAAAAAGGATTTTTGTAGCAGATTGACGATGTTATGATGTGGTTCAAGTCCTGAAGAACAGAAGGTAAAACCCAATTCTGAGAATGTAAGATTCTGTTCTTCCTTGGTGTCTTGAAAGTTGAAGTAGTTATGTTTTGCTGCATTTTTAATGAATGTTTAAGTTTTAGCCAAAATATGCCAAAGGGGGAGATTGTTAGTGCTTTTATTGGCTGATTGGCATCTATGTTTGGCTAAAACATAATAGCAGTAAAACATAATATTAATGTGAATCTTGCAAGTTTAAAAAGAACAAAACAGGTATAAGCAAGATGTTAGATGGAATGTCATGACATCAACTCATGACATCGCGCCTGCAGAACTGGAAAGAAGATTCAGTTTGTACTTAACAGATACAGGATATTCGCAGAATATTTTGTAATCCTATGTGACGCATATTTAAAGGTCAAAAGAATAATTGAAGAATCAGATCATAAGATTGAAGATTCAGGAAGAATCAGATCAGAAGATTGAAGATTCAGCAGTTTCTAATTTAGGAGATAAATTAGGAAACTCATGATTAAAAGACCTTATTTATAGCAGAATATTTCTGCATATTTGTAACAGCAAGGAGTGCTGCGATTTGTAAGCCCAAATCCAACTGGGATCAGGTTATAAATAGGAAACTTTGTAACCTAGTTTGTAATAGAAAAACTTGTTTTTAACGATGTAGTCATTAGGGTTTCTATAGGTAGACCACCCAGGTTGTGGGATGGCTGCCATGTCCTTTTCGAAACCTGTAGGTTAGAGAAGTGATTGTCCTCACTCGAAACCTGTAGGTAAGAGTTGAGTATTGTAAACTTGATTGAAGCTGTGAAGCAAGATCAAGTATGTGTTCATTGTTAATTGTGTAAATAGCTGTTGCAGGGTTGTAACAGTTAGGTATCACTAGGGAGTGAGCAGATGTTCTCTTGTCTTGGATGGAGTTCTAAGATAAAGGTTGCATTGGGTAGTGACTAGGTAAACCAGAGGTTGTTTATCTGTAAACCAGAGGTTGTTTACATAAAATAGTACTACTGATAGTGGAATCTTCTTCCTGGCTTGGTAGCCCCCATAGTAGGTATTTAGACCGAACTGGGTTAACAATTAACAGTGTTATTTATCTTCTGCATTGTTTGTTCAGTTATGAATGTTATGACTTTGTTTATAACATCAGGTTCAGAGGTGATGTCTACTGAACGTGTGTGATCCAAGGTCTTATTGACTCTTATTTAGGAGTAATTAATTAATGGAGGATCCTTCTATTCTGCTTACATTAATAACAAATCTGATGTCTTGACATCGGGATTGACATCCGAGTCTGTCATACAAGAATTTTCAGAACTTGTTAGTGAAGAAAAGTTGAGATTGAGATATTATAGAAGTGAAGACCAAGTGGTTGATTTTTTTATTAGCGGAGTCACAAATGATGTGTTCAAAAGATTGAAGATGGACATGGGCATGAAAGACTTGGAGCACTTGAATTATGGTGGTGTGCTAAGTGAAAACTTATTATTCAAGTGTTGTATTTGGTTACCACGAGGGGTGTAACCGGTCACAACTTGGAGACAATCACTCCTAAACTGAAAAAGAAAAAAAAACATTTTTAGAGTTGGTGTAATCGGTTATGCATTCGGAGCAACCGGTTACACCCTGTTGTATTTGTCTAATATTTGTCATCTGTAACTAAGGGTGCGTGGGAATAGGCCAAACACTGGGACCTACGACCTAGTCTACATAGACTCAGGTCAGGCCATACTTTTTTAAATAGAAAAGATCTAGGCTTTTTTATAAGCCTTTTTAATTAAAAATGCTAGGTCACGAGTCATAAAAAAAGTTTTTTAAGCCTATTAGGCCGGTCTATTTAAATAAATAAGATTAAATTTATTATTATTATTATTTATTATTATATGTTTATACTTTGAAATAAAATATAAAAATAAATCTTAGTTATCTTAAAGAACTTATGAAGATAATCTGAAAAAAGCATGAGTATTTTTGAAAACCCAATTCAACCTTCAAAAACCAGGAGTATTTTGGATAATGGATAATGATAATGAGTTTTATATGTTTATTTCTGAAGAAGTGACGGACAAAGAACGAGTAGTGTTGTATAGATCCTGGGATGATCTTTGATGAATACCTCAATGTCTCTAACTAGAAGTCAAAATTTGCTTCTCCAAATAACCAAGGTGGAAAAAAGGGTTTTGGTTGTGTTTTCCATAAATAAACTCGGTATACTACGAAAGTTTCATGCTTTCCATTGCCTCATTCATAAGTCACCAAAGTTTTTATTAAGGAGGATCTCACTCTTCATATGAGTCAGTGACCTCTGGTAAAAAATCCAATATAAAAGCCTTCACATTATTTGTACTTTATATGTATGGTATGGTAATATTAATTGATAATGCAACACAAAATTTGGAATTCACTACAATCAATATTCCATTCAAATTTCTTAAAATCATGAAAACATGTTTTCCAAAATTCTTGACGCGTTTACTATATAAGGCGTGCAGGACTCGTGCGCTAAAGAAGGAGCATGTATTTCAAAGATGTCACAATCGTAAATAGGCTATGTTCCTTGTCAGTGTTGAAACATACATCCTTTCTTCTAGACTATCCACCTTCTAGACTAATACCAATTATGTTCATGTGCACTTTATGGAGGCTAATGATCATTTGAGGGGAATCTGGCTCATGAAAAAGATAATATTTATTATCATCCCTATCATACTTGACAACAACAGTCAACATCAGCCTCACTAATACTAGAGACGAGGCAATCACTACCTACACCCAGGGCCGGCCCAAAGGCCAAGCTACTAAAGATAGGGCTTTAGGCCTCAAAAGTTTAGGTCTAAAAAAGGCCTCAATTTTTTTTTTCATTTAGTTATAAAAATATATAAGGACGCTTGATTTACATATATTATTGTAATAGAGTTGGTAAAATATAGGCGTCTTTTCCTTTATGTCTTTGGTTCAACTCTTAGCAACCTCTAAATTAATATTTAAAATATATTTTAAAGGCCTCATTTTAAAATTTGCTTTAGGCCTCGAAACGGGTTGGGCCGGCCCTGCCTACACCACCTCAAACTTGTTGTAGATCCTTTTATCGATGTGGATGAGGGAGATAGAACAATCAAAAGACGACCCTACCTCGACAATGACATTCTTAATTGGAGTCTCTCAAATGCAGGAGTAAACCACCCCTGAGTACATAACATCTACCCAACGATATTGATTTGCATCACTCATCTCTAACAATCTTTCAAGTCGAACCAAATTTGTTTTTGCGTCATAAAATGGGTCATTTTGATCAGAAACAATAAATAAATTATGAAAGGAAACATAAATCCTAAAACACCTACAAGGAGAATCTTTTTCAAGAGACTGGATCAAACAACAAGTCTCATGCTTCACCAACTTAGATAAATCAATAATTTTCCTTGATATTATACGATGATTGTGGCATCAGAGGGTATGTATCCATAGAATAGAGGATAATGCCTTTGATTTAGAAGTTGTAGAATCAAATAGATATAATTAGTTGTAATTATTTATTTGATTTGATTTATTATAAGATTAGATGATTTAATATGATTGGAATAAGAATTATTATGGAGATCGAATGATAATAATAATAATAATAATAACGATAAAATAATTGATTAAATAGTAATTGAGGCATAAAATGTGTTAGTATGAGTATTGAGGGGAAGTGTGATGTTAAGCCCGTTGGAGAGATGAAAGTTAGTAAGGAATTAATAAAATAAGGGAATTAGAAGAAATTAGGGAAGTTGCAGAATTTTGGAAGAGAACGTGAAATAGAGAGAAGCTGAGCTAGGGCAAAGGGAGAACCTCCATTGGTAGAGAAACTTTTGAAGAAAATTTTTAAGGTAAGGGTGGGGTTCTTACTCTCTAAGGGTTGACATGTTAATGGATATGGTAGAGGTTAGGTTACATAATCCTATATCCATGAATGTGTGAAGAATTTAAGGTTTTAATGTGTTTATAAATGTTGTGAATGAATTATGATATGTGTGCAAATTATGAAATTGATGTTTGTATGTGAATAATAGTATGATGTTGGTATTTGCATTGAAAAAAAATGATTATTGGTGATTTTCGTATGGGAAAATATGGGTTTTGGGGTATTGAAGGGTAGAGGTTCGTAGTAGCAAAACAGCAAATTTTTGGGTCTGCTACAGCAGGAATCGGTTCCCCAAATAAGGGAAACGAGTTCCCAATGTCTCTGGAACGTAAAAATGTGATTTTTAACAGGGGATCCAGGTTCCTAAATAGGGGAACCGGGTTCCAAGAAACGGAGAGTTAGGAGAACTGGGTTTCACTGTACTAAAATGTTTTAAAACTTCAAAAAGCCATAACTTTTGACTCGGGTGTCCGTTTGACGCACCGTTTGGACTGTTGGAAAGCTAAAATAAATTCCTATCTTTTAAAAATTAATTGGGAACCAGTAGATAGTTATTTAATATAACTTATACTTGTTGTACGTATTCGATCTGTATGAGCTGATAATGATGTTATATGCTTGAGGCAATTGGTTGTACGTATTCGATTTGTATGAGCTGATAATGATGCATTGTGATGAATTATAGATAGATATGCTTTTATTAAGAAGTTGAATTAACCATGTCATATCGTTACTTGACTTGTGTACTATGATGTTTGTTGTTATTATGATGAATATGATGAATTGATGATGTTATGATTATGTGTGTAATATGAAGTCTGTGATGAGGTATGAATAACACAATGAATTGATGTTGTTATGACGATAAAGTGATGGCCTATATTGGCGTTTGTTGAAGGCTTATGCCTTGTGGTTGTAATTGCCATTGCTGCTATGCTATTGTTGATGATTGTTGCTATCGTTGTTATGTTGTGGTCATTGAAAATTATTGCTATTGTTGTTTTGCCTCTATTAATTGGAAAATTCAAGTTGTAGGCTTGTGCCAAAGTCGATTTTTTTTGTGTAGTTGTTGTGTTGTTGTTGCATTCATACGTGGTCGCATTCATAGCATAAAAGTTGGGAGCTCATGCTCTGTAAGTTGGTCTGGATTGGCAAAAGTTTAAAGTTGAAGGCTTATGCCTTGTTTTAAATTTGAAGGTCTTATGCCTTGTTGATGCCTCTATTAATTGGCAATTATTAAGGTGGGAGTTCTGCTCCGTTATTAAGTTGGGACTTCTGCTTCATTGGTACCACATGCATGTGCATTGTAACGAGTCGCATTTCGAGTTGCATTGTTTGAGTCGTTGTGATGATGAATAAGTGGTTATATCATGTTGATGATTTTATTTTATTAAGTGGATGATTTTGTTGTGATAATATGTTGATGAATTAGTTGTTGTTGAATGATGAACGATGCTAATGTTGTATGAAGTGGTGAAATTATGTATGATCAATATCTCCTATATTATTTATCATGCATTAATTTATATTGTAAGATATTTCACCCCTTTTGTTTGAATGTTACCCCTATGTCTGTAACTTGCATGTAATCAGGAATGAAGGCCAGTTACCTTCAAGTAGATCAAGTCGGGATTATCGCTCTGATACGTAACACTCGGGGGGGATGAACGTTATTATTTGCTAGTTGTTTCTTTATTGAAATTTTAATTGCTTATTGAAGTATGTTTACAACTTAAAGCCGATTTTGTGGGATTAAGATGTCATGACATTTCTATGATTGAATATGTTGAATTCCGCTGCGTAATTGAAAATTGTTTCTTTTGAAGACTGTATCATTTTTGTTGGCTCATCCGTTTATACGTGCTATATATCTATTATGATTATGAGAAATTGTTTTTGTGTTATGAAGTAAATGTGACATCCTGGTTTCAAAGAATTATTTTAAATGATGATTTTATACTCTGATTTTATTAATATTATGCAGGGTAAATCAGGGTGATACATCATGAATAGCAACTTCCCCCACCATAGGATTATCCTCATTATCTGAATAGTCCAACCCTGACCCAAAACTATGGCTTAACACAATATGGGTAGGGATAGGAGAATACACCTCATAGAAAATGTCAGGTTCAATAGCCATATTTACATGTACATTTCTTGGATTTTCCATAATGGTACGCAAATGGAGATATAGAAATACCTTAGGAAAAAAGGCTAGCCCGAGAAAAATGAGGACACGAGAAAATAATGGCTTACCACAAGGAGACACCTAGTGGTTAGAATTTCCAGAATTCACGAGCAATATATGAACTAAAGGAAGATGAGCAAGTTTCGAGTGGTAAACAAAGTAAAAGGAACATTTGAAAAAAGGTTTCAGTCAATGATCCATATTAAAAGTAAAGGGGGATTCCAAGGGTGACGATTCGATCGTTCCTTAGAATTTGGTGAACTTGAGGAAATCGTAACTATGCGTGCATATCACAAAAAAAATGTTCTAATCTATCACCTCTCCCTAGCTTCCTACTCCATGGTAGATTCCTTTTGCGATTTTTTCATTAAACCTCTAAATGGGCACACATAAAATCATTTCATCCAGTGGAACTCCCTCAATTTTTTTTGCAATATTATTAATTTTGATTAAAGTTATAATGACACGCCAATTCGTATTGACTTTAGCGGTATCGTTCGCCCCTCGTTTGGAACATAGAAATGTGGCTTCTCTGGATTCAACCTAAATTCTTCAGATATACTCCTTGTAGAACTTTGGACCATCCACAAAAGGCTCCCACTAGCCAAAAGAATGGGCATTATTGATCCAACATGTTACACACACTTATTCTCCGGCATCAGTATCATGAAGATAACCTCCAACAAGTATCATAAGCATGTAGTGTTTATCCAAAGTATTAAAGATACCATGCTTGAAATTTTTTTGTATATAGTTATTCCCACCCTCTATGTATTAGATATAATTCAGATTCATATTCATATTCATTTGCATTTCATTTGATTTTGCATTTGAGTTTCATTTCACTGAGGTGTTAGTATATAAATCCAATGTGAGTTTAATTTGTAACAAAATTCACAATTTCAATCACGATCCAGTGACCGTCATAGTAAACAGGAAAGTGCACGCTCTTTAACTACGGTTATTCCTAATAACCGTTGTGATATTATATGTGAATAAATGTCAATCGTATCATACCAGAATCAGCACTACACCATTTTTGAATTGTTATCAAAACTTGTATTATAAGTACACAATAAATTTGAACAACTCAAGGTATGCAATCTTTCCAACTTCCAAAAGAAATAGAAAGCGTATAGAATTAAAGAAACAATAATGAGCATCTTTGTTTTTTAAACTTCCAAGAGAAGAAGATGAAGAATCAAAAGGAACAACATAAAAGCGGAAGAACCAAAACACAAAAACAACTTCAGTCAAAGGAATCAACATGTGTTATCCTACTCAAGCTACCAACAATTATGAGAATCCAAAATTTGTTGTAGAGGATGATGTGGTGAAAAACCAGTCTGAGCCTCAAGATGTTATTATAGATGGTGTCGTGGTGCAAAACCAGCATCAGATTCAAGATGCTGCTGAAGATGGTGTTGTGTTAAGACTAATGAGAGCTCCCAGGGTGAGAAGAATAAGAAGAAGAAGAAGAAGAAGAAGAAGAAGGTTGAGAAAAGTAATTAATTTTTTCGATTATGATGATGATGAGGCTGACTATGATTGGTCTAATTTTATCTCAACGAGAGGGTTTAGATATGATTATGGTTTTTGATTATGTTATGAAAGTTTATTTTAATCTTTCTGTTTAGTTGTCTTAAGGTTATCAACTTAAACTATCAGCTTAAACTATTAACTTAAACTATCAGCTTAAACTACAAATTAGATAACCTAACAAACAGATGATTGTAATTAAAAATTTAACAGTTTGTGATGAACTTACTCGTAAGAAACCGTCTTTTAGCTGCATTCTTATCAAGTTCACTGCATCTTCAACTATTACATTTCATAAGAAAGTAAATATTGAACATAGAGCAGATAAGAATCAGTGTAAAATTTTCAAATTTCAAACTGTACTTCAACTATTACATTTCATAACAAAGTAAATATTACACATGAAGGAGATAAGAAAACACAACAACTTCAAATTTCCAAAAAATCTCTCTGACTTCAGTTTGTTCTTCAAATTCTTGTTCTTCTTTTTTGAATCTTCATACATAACCTTCAAATAGCCCATAGCTTCCAACTCTGGCTTCATATTACTCTCGTATTCATTTTCTAATCTTTCTCTCATGTCTCCATCACATGTGAACAAATTACATGTTTCATCACTCCTCCAAAATGGACATCTCCAAAAAAGCCTTTATTTATTATATTCCTTCTTGCATTGGTATGAAACCATACGACTCTCATAACCACAGAAATTTCCAGATCTAGATTTTACAGTGGAAGAAGACATAGTAAAACCCTTGGATGAGTTTGTCTTCAAATGCGACATTTGAAACGAAACTGAACAGCAACAATGAGTATGGGTGTTCTTGTCTTCTTTCTGACGATGTCGACGAAGTTGGTGTTAGGGTTTGTTTCTTTTTTCAGTGGAAAAATGAATACTTAGTGTTTAACATATATAAAAAAGTGTTAGTGTGTAACAACAGTTTTATAAAGGAGACGTAGTGATATACATGTTATTTTTTAATTAAATATAAATAAAATTGAATATGCACACATTAACGTAAAATAGATTAACTATTTGAAGAACCTGGGGATCGAACCTAGGAAAGTTGAGTTATATTACCATAGTTAGGTAATTAACCGTAATTATAACCTTAAAATTTTTAATTAAAAATAAAAAACAATTGTTATCGCATAAGTTTAGAAGTGTCACCACGGTTTTGAGGTAAACCGTTGTGACTTTGGCGTTGTTGTTTTTGCGTTTTGTAATAGTGACGGATATATTAATATAATTTATCTTTTATAAAATTTTTAGAAGGGATAAGTATATTAAATTTGACAATTG
Source organism: Vicia villosa (assembly GCF_029867415.1). Classification (NCBI taxonomy): domain Eukaryota; kingdom Viridiplantae; phylum Streptophyta; class Magnoliopsida; order Fabales; family Fabaceae; genus Vicia; species Vicia villosa. Next base: position 49,551,896 of record NC_081180.1, read on the forward strand.
ATACCAATAGAAGATCACGCATTTAATAGTGCAATCATGTTATATTATAGTGATAGTCATATTTGCAAAACTTCAAATAATGTTGACATTCTTATAAGTTAACAAATTTTAATAAAAAAATCTTAATTCTTGATACTTATAAATTAATAATTTTATTTTTTTTTAAATACATATACCATTTAAAATAATTTTAACAATTTTTAATTCTCTAAAGTATATATATATATATATATATATATATATATATATATATATATATATATATATATATATATATATATATATATAAAATTTACGGGTATTTAACATTACAGTAATAAAACATATTTTAATAATGTTTAAGTGAATATTAATTTGGCAAATTCTTCGTACCCAAATGAAGTGTCTTAATAAGAACTCGCCACTTGTTAAAGTTAATTGGCATTTTTAATTGATTAAAAATTAATGAAATTACAGTGATAGTCATATCTTTGCAATTAAAGTTAATTGGCAAATTCTTGATTATTGTAGGTATTAACCGATGGAAAAAAGTGAAAGCATAACCGATTTCTTCACAAGGATTACGAAATTGGGGAATCAAATCAAGGTATGTGGAGAAGTGTTGACATCAAGATCAGTTGTAGTAAAGATTTTGAGGTCATTTACTCTAAAGTTCGATCACATGGTGGTTTCCATAGAAGAGTAGAAATATTTGTCAGCATTGACAAAGGAAGAACTTCAAAGGACGCTTGAATCTCATGAATAAAGAATGTTTGAAAGAGCTGCAAGCAAGTCGAAGAGCGATGTGGCTCATCAAGCTCAGTAAGCAAAAGAAAAGAAATACAAATGAAGTTAGAATGGAAATAAAGGTAGATGAGGCTACAACAATTGGACTGGTCAAAATCAGCAAGAAGGAAACTGGTTGGATTAGAGAAAGCCCTCATACCAAAGCAACCAAAGGTATCACATCTAGAAGCAACGAAGAGGAAACTTAGGTATCTGAAAGGAACTTTCGACTATGACATTTTATTTCCTGTAGTTGATAAAGGAAAAGAATGCAAGTTAGTCGGTTACACCAACTCAACTTGGTGTAGTGATGTTGAGGATCGAAAATCCACAGCTGGTTATGTGTTTCTACTAGGCGGTGCACCAAGTTCTTGGAGTTCGAGAAAAGAACCAATAGTGGCACTCTCATCATGTGAAGCAGAGTACATAGATGCTTCTCTTTATGCATGTCAAGCAACATGAATGGTGAATCTAGTCGAAGAGATTACAGCAGAAAATCATGGAGCAATTTCCATGAAAATCGACAACATGTCAGCTATCAATTTGGCGAAGAATTCGATAGCACATGGCAAAAGCAAGCACATCAAAATGAGGTTCCATTATCTTCGAGAGCAGAATCTGGAACACTACAGAACTAAGAATCAGATTGCAGATATCATGACGAAGGGTGTGTAGGTCGAAGTGTTCAAAAGACTAAGATTTATGATGAATGTAGATGGCTTAAACACAATGAATTAGGTGGTGTGTTGAGATTGTAATTCCTTGTGTTGAAGCAGGTTGCTCGACAGGCAGAAGGTTGTGTCAAAATAGTCTAGCATAGTGTGTGTCAAAATGTCAACAGGTATTTCGACTTAGGCCTAATTTTGTAGTGTTAGCAGAATTAGGTATTTTGCGCTTTTATGTTTTGGACTTTGGCTTAAGGAGAAAGCAACCTAAAACTATAAATAGAGAGGGCAACCCCTATTTTGTATACACTTACATTCACAGAATTTTGCAGTTGTAAAGTGAATAAGAGTTTCCATAGTTTGTGGGCCGAGAGAAACTCTGTAGAAAATGTTATTTTCCTTCTCTTATTATTTTTTAAACACTAATTCATCTTTCTTCCCAAATTTTCTTTCTTGTTTCTTTCATTGTCATTGTGTAACAATAAGGAATTACTCAAAGTTTCTGGTTTAATTCCAACACTTTATGCGTATGATTCTGTATCAGACATTGTCGATCTTACTCCGACTAGTCTCATTCACCACAAGGTTAAATTTTGCTTCTTAATTTTTCTGTCATGATATCTTGTAAACTTTATTGTGTGCGCACAGCGTGTGCACGTGCGCTATGTTTATTTCAACTTCTTAATGCATGCAGGGAAATTTTGAAATACATATTATGTCTCAAAATGCAGAATGAATCCTCTCTTGTTGCTTCTCTTCAGTTTTTAGTGCTGCTCCAAATCCAATGGTTGATATACATTAAAGAAATGATGAATTTGTATATTAGTACATATAAATTAGGATCTAATAGATGCAATTAGTGCTGAACAGAAACAGTAAAGATAAAGCTGCAGAGGATCTGATCCCTCAAAATGTCTAGTTGGTGATGATGGCAGTCACTGCCGTGAAAAGGCAACGTGTAACGTTACCTGCAGAGACTATAAGGCTATGTTTGGGAGTTTGGAGGGGAGGGGAGGGGAAGGCTTCCAAAAACAAAATTTTAAAAAAAATATAGGAAAATATTTGACATTTTTGAAAAAATGATTTTGTTTAGAATGATAAAAGAGTCATTATCATTACTAAATTTTTAATTTTCAAAATACTATAACAACCTAAAAGATATTTGGAAAATTTATGTAAGCCCTTCAAAACCCTCCAAAACCCTCCTTCAATACAATTTTTGAGTTCCCCCATTTTCAGGGGCGGAGCCAAGGCCCAGCCAGCCTGGGCATGCGCCCGGGCTCAACCCCTATTTTTTTTGTACTCCCCTAATTTAATAGTCGATTTTTAGATAAAATCAGGGGTAAAATTAGGGGCAAAATTAGTAAAAATAAGGTGTGAAAATTAAATCAGATGAATAATAAATGGTGTAAAGTTTTTGCCCAGGCTTTCTAAATTTTCTGGCTCCGCCACTGCCCATTTTATGGGGTTTTTGGTGTTATGAATAAACTCAAACCCTCCAAAACCCTCATACCCAAAATCCTTTTATCCTTTTCACCCAATTCTTCCTATTTTTCAAAGCCCTCCCCTCCCTTCCCCTCCAAACTCCCAAACATAGCCTAAGAGAATTTTGTGTGGCCGCCGGTTGTGTTAATTTAGTAAGAGGATCATAAATTCTCATATTCCAAATGTTAGAACTTAACATAATTTTAATTAAAATGGCTACACTCATTCGTTTGATTTTAATTTAGTAACTTTGAATTAACAATCTTTATCTTTTTGGTTAATTAGATTACTGCAGCCTTATTCAACACAGACACCGATATGAAAACATGTGCAAAAATTTCCGCGTTTGCTGCTGCTGCTACTCGAAATGATAACAAAAATCTCATAGCAGCTATCTCTCTTCAAGTAAGCAGCAAATCATATTTCTATTATTTTCTTTACTATTGACAGAAATTCACATGAGACTTATATTTAAAAGGGTAGAAGCTGCATAACTTTGAATTAACCATCTTTATCTTTTGGTTCATGAAATGATTGAGGCCAATTTTTATCCGGCTAGAAAATATTTGCAAAGTTTATCAAAGAAGAACAAACATATACGTTTGGATTTTTTGCCAACAACTCCATACTGTGGGAGATGGAAACATAATAAATCCCACATCAGCAACAACTTTAAATGATCGGGATATGAAGTCTTCTTTTATAGTGGACAATTGTCTGGACATGAAGTCTTCTTATGTTGGGGACACTTGAAATTAAGTGTCTAATCTTAAAACCGAAAAATTCTTGTTTAATTCAGGTGTATAGACTCATAAAATGATATTCTAAAACCACTTTGTTTCCTTTTCTTTTCAGTTGAGTTTTTTAAAAATAGATGATTAGAAATTTAATTGTCATTCTCCTGTCATTTGTTAATTGCTTGTAGAAGATAATACTAATATACACGGAATTGGATGGATTTTGTTACTTGCATTGAAGCAGTAAAGTTAGGCAAATTTGTTAGGGAATCATAGTCACACATACAACACTTTATTAAATATTTGGAGTAAACTAAAATGATACCTTAAAACTATTAATTTAACAAATGTTGCAAGGGATCACTCTCAATGCATTGAAAAACTCTTTTATAACATCTTATTTTTTTTTAACTATTTTGTATGGTATTTTTTTTTGGGTAATGCTAACGAGTGCCCCAGGGGTACTGGTTAAGACATTAAAAAGGTAAGTTGAACATTATTTAATAAAGTAAAAAGATAAGTTTTTTACCTAAAATATATGTAATCAATGCATAAAAACATAGATAATTGACTTTTTTAAAGAATATTGTGTATATTCAATGCATTGAATATACATATTTTCTTTATTATGAATGCTTAACCATTGCCCTTGGGGCACTCGTTAGCATGACCCTTATTTTTTTTATATGATTAATTAACTAATTATTAATGAATAATAAAAAAATCTTAATTCCTATTTTTAATGACCTCTCAATCATAGATGAATTAAATATTGACATTGATATTATGAATTGTTACTACTAAACTAACAATGATTATGTAATTTTAACTTAGATAAGGTATCATCAATCATCAATAACAAATGAACAAGATGAATAAATAATAAAATGTTAGATATAATGATTGATATATTTTATCAATTATTTACATAATCAACTAAAAAATTTAAGAAATCAAAAATAAAATATTTGAATCACATATTTAATATTTTTGAATAAGTGTATCATTGTTTATCTGGCCTTACTCCGTTTTCGGGAAAGAATCTGCTACCTTTAGCTTTGCTAACTTTAATACCTTGTTTTTTAATTCCATCTATCTTATTATTGTACTAAAGAAAAGACACCAAAGGCGGTCTCCTCCAATTCCACTAAGTAGTAAATTATGCTACGAAGTTGCTCTTGTTTCAACTAATACATTATGTTATAAAGTTTGTGCAAAATGGGTTAAAATACAAAACAAACAAAAAGTGTAAGATTTCTTATATTGAAAAAAGAATTACAGAAAACTTTGATACAAGTTAATTGTTGATGATTTTTATGATATAGAAATTGTGGATGACATAAATAAATGATATAAATGACTTTTTATTGAATTTATTTAACTATATTTATTTATTTTGTTGAGGTTTACTATTACATTTTTTACCCTTATTTCATTAATTAGTGTATAAATTTGCCTCTTCTAATATTTTAAAAAATGTATTTTCGAGTGAAACATATAAATCCCAATTGACTTCTGTCATGTTTATTTTTTTATTAAAATTAAAAAATAATAATAATTTTGTTTTTTATTTTATATTTATATAAGTACATTTATTTAATTGTTTTCAATTTTTATTAACTAACTGTTCATGGGTATAAAAACTAGAAATAAGTCAAACTTAATTTGATTTTGGAACACGCAGATACAATAAGATAAAAATGACTTATTTTAAAAGTGAAGACAATTTTTACAAAGATTCTATTAATAACTAATAAAGATTTTTGTCAAAATTGTTAAAATGCAAATAATTTTTTTTGGAATACACAAATAGGAATTGATTATATTGAAAATAATTATTTTTGGGTATAAAAATTCTAAGAAAAAAATAACTTTTCATAACTTATTATATTTTCATACAATTATTCATATTTAAAAGGACGGAAATGTAGATTCTAATGAAATTTATAAAAAAAAAAAAAGGTTTAATGGATATGCATTGTTAGTGTAAATTTTTTTACACAGTCAGTGCATCACAACCATTCATATATATTAATTTATAAATAATTAAAATAAAAGTCAAAATTCAATAAATATTTAACGGCTACGATTCACTGACAGTGTAAAACTGCTTTACACTGTCGGTGTATTTCCATTAAATTAAAAAAAACCATTGGAATAAATTCTCTACCTTTATTTTTCCAAGTAATTTCTAAAAATAAATTTTGAGTCTCGGAAAGAAACATGCACTAAAAGATCTTATAAAATATCTAATGTGTAAAGGTGATCCAAATAATATAAAAATTCTCTTAACTACTTTGGTTAGGTAGAGCATCCATACAGCATTTTAATTTAGATGTGAGTTGAAAAACTACCCAGCTCTAAACCTGTTAGAAGATAAAATTGTGTGAGTTTATGCCCCAATGTTCTATTATTGAAATTAAATTCTCTAAATACTTTATTTTATAAAAAATTTGAATACTTTGCTTTTTAAAACAAAAACTGAGTGAAGCAATTTATCAAATAACTATTGTGCACTTAATTTTGATCAAATTTTTTTTATGGTTTTGTTGATTTGAAATTTAATTACAATCACAAAGATTGTAATAAACTCAACTAAACTGTTCCGAAATGATAAAGAATTTATCTTATAGTATCGATTGCTTGAATTCAACAATTTGCTATTGAAAGTAAATGAGAGAGAAAGGACACAAGGACTTGTTTAGTTTTGAAGCGGTAAAGCGGCAAGCAACAAAATTTTTGGAAGTATTTATCCAAAAAATTGTCGTGTCCACAGAGATTAGTGATATTGAACTGTCGTTCAACAGTTTCAAAAGTTATGAGTTTGGATTGAATTGGTAAAGATAAAAACGGAAAAGTAAATATCAACACAAAAAGAATTTATTTTTCAGAAAGAAGAGACTTATCAGGCATTGCATATAATTTACTTCTCACAAACTTAAACTTATCGATCAGTTATATTCAACCTGCAATACTCATCAAGCATCGCTTACACCCTAAGTCATTTCTAACCCAAAGTAGAGAAAACTACTATATCATCTCGGCGACGATCTCTCAGCCAACCTCAACAACACAGCAGACAACCGTATTGCTCGCGTGGACGATCTCTCAAACAACACAAAGGCATTAAGCTTCGATACCCACGGCGAATATTAGCTCCAAAAACTATCTCTAGAGTCTAGAACTAATAGATGTCCATCCCTAATCAGGATTTGGTATATGTCTATAACAACCCAAATCCAAACATAAAGCAAAAAGATTAAGGAAGACATCAATAATGATTTGTAAAGCAAACTTTATACAACACCATGATCAACAAATATACATGAGTTCAAAGTAAAATCATATACAAAACCCAACCAAAGATAAATACACAAAGAAGAAGAGAAATGAACCAAAAATCTCCCGGTTTGTCAGCTCCGATTGATGATCAATCCATCCCGGATCATCTGTATGCAACCTCCAAAGTTGTTTTCTAAGCTAATCCACCTAAAAAATGTTTGTTGATGGAGTGGGAGCAAAAAATACCCAAACCATAACCTAAAAAATGTGTTTTGGCCTTAAAACGTGTTTCTGTCCAGACCGCTTCGCCCGACGGCTAAACGGCTCACCCGACAGCTCAACACAGCAATTTTTTCACGTTTTTTGGCCAGTCAGGCTCGCCTAGCGAGCCCAAAATTCTCTCGGCGAATTACACTAGAGACAACATAAAATTCTGCATTGTTTCGGCCATAACTTGAAAACCGTAACTCTGGTTTGTGCCCGATTCGAAGCGTTGGAAATCTTATTCAATGCTCTATCTAACAATGATAAAATGGCAACCAAATTGATGATTTTTATCATCCTTATTTTGAGCCTTATTCTTTGATGAATTGGTTCCCTTGCTCGAAATCGCGCATTTGAAGTCGTGTCTTCGACACTTTATTGCTCATGCTCCAAATACGCAAGAATACCTACAAAAAAGACACAAAACCTATCAAACGGTATAAAAGTATATGAAAATACAACTATTTAGAAAGTATACGTATTTATACACAAAACAGGGAATTATTCAACGAATATCAACAAAAGTCTCGATACGTGCCACCAAACATATATACAAAAGCACTAAAAATTGGCACTTATCATTTAGGTAGTTCACAAATCGTCCTCGCTATGGCTACGTCTTTCCCAATTCCAAACATAATTGAGACAATCAATCTTACTTAGCAAAATCTATTTATAAGAGAAATGTAGAAATCCAACCCTACAAATCCTATGTTTGATGTTGATCCTAACTCTTTCTCTTCCCTTGATCTTGAGCTCGATCTAGTGAATCAATAATACTAATATAATTGACCCTTCAATTACCGCTACTTCTTTGACAGAACCACTTTCTTCGAAGCTTTCACTTGGATGAATCTAATTGCGAATTATCGTAACCCAAGACTCCCAAACGGTCCTCTGGTACCGCTACTCCTTCGACAGAACCACCTTTTCGAAGCTTTCACTTGGCCGAATCGGAATTATGCAGTCTTGTGCAAAATCCCTCAAATCAGCACCTTGATCTTGGAGGACAAACCCTCACAGTTTTTTTCCAATGAAACCCCAAAGATTCTCAACCAAATTTATAATTCAACATCCTAAATTAGACGTTATCAACCGAGTATAGATGGTACCCAGACAAAGGATAATTATGTGTAATTTGTTTGTGTATATGCATAGATGTGAGGTTGAAGATGAAGAGAACTTTTTGTATGTTTATGGTTTCATCTACTGTGACATGGAGGGGAAAGGAGACACTAGAAGTTTATAATAGAATGCAATTTTTCAAATATTACGCTGCATGTGTCGACTCATACAAGTCATGTGTTGACTCATATTAATGCATGTGTCGACCTATACAAGGTCATGTGTCGACTCATGAGAAACATAAATTACAGGCTTTAAAATTGAGCAGCATGTGTTGACACATTCATCGTATGTGTCGACCTGAAAGCACTCATGTGTCAACACATCCAAACAAAGGCTATAGGCTTTAGTAATGATTCACATGTGTCGACTCATAACATGTATGTGTCGACACATAAACATGTTTTTCACATAAAATGTGATTTTTTTATGCATAAAACCTATTTTTAAATGCATTATAAGTTCCCTAATACTAAGATGCACATTATGGCTCGAGTAAAGATCCTCTCCATTTTTTCAAAAGAAATTGAGGTGTCCATTACTATGGTTTTGGTGTATAAATGTGTAATCAATGTCACCACTTTTAAAAATACGTGCATTTATATCTTTTATTTTCTTGAAAACTATAGTAATGGACACCTCCATTTCTTTTGAGAAATGGAGAGGATCCTTACTCGGCTCAGAGGTACCGTCCAATTTACATACATCATGCGAAACATCTCTAGTGGGAAGATGCACTTACAATAATCATTGATAAATTTAAACACTAATATTATAAAAAATTGTTACAATAAAAAAACAGATTAATATAACATCCAAGAAATGGATTATGAAAAATAACTCACGCAATTACCTAATGGGACTTTAAAATTCAACTGATTATATGGGAATTTTTTCAGAATAATTAAGTTTTTCAATTTTATTTGTTTTCACCATCAAAATCTGACCCACTAGACCGTCTAATCTAGTTCGACGATCAGTTCATGCATCAAAAGGTTTCAATCCCCTCCCGATCACAGTTGCAGGAGATCGAACGGTTGTCCTTGCTACCACGTCCAGTGCCAATCACCACTGGACCAACTAACGATTGGTCAAGTTTTTCAATTTTATTAACACGTCAACCATGCTTTTTAATAATATACCAAAATACCCAAGTTTTAAACCAAAAAATTTGAAGCAAAGAGGAACAACCATAGGTATTGGCGTATTCATTCAAATTTACACCTATGTGCCGCAAACATTGGCATGTGCACCACTAATGTGCCACTCCTATTAACACTAATGTAGTAGAACAAAGAGGAGGCGTCAATAGGTTTGGCACATGCATATCTTTTTGTACATATAGGCGCTAGATCTATTGGCAAATTCTCTTTGTTCTACAATATTACCGCTAATAGGAGTGACACATTGGTGGTGCATGCGCCAGTGCCTGTGCCGCATATGTGTAAATTTAAAAGCATTATTTGATAAAACAAATGTGTTGATTATTTCAACATATATGCACCACTAGCGAGGACGACAACAATTAAAAGTATTGTTTGCATTAGTTTCTTTGCATGACCTTATTGTTCATTAAAAGGATGTCAAAACAACATTCCAAAATGGATATGTCGATCGGGAAATTTACATGGAGCAACCATAAAGTTATGTGCTTCCCGGTGATGAACAAAAGGCGTGGAAGCTTGTCAAATACTTGTATGGATTAAAACAAGCATCAAAGTAATGACATTAAAAAATTTGGCTTTGTCATTTCAAGAAGCACAAATTAAAAGGGATACACAGTACTTTAAAACTTATCAAAACACGAGTTCAAAGAGTTTGTCATCATCAAAAAGGAAGGAGATTTTGAAGAATACATCTTATATCTAGTTTTAATGAAGACAAAGATTATCAAAGAAGAAAGGGATCAAAAGTGTCATGCACATCAATGATGAAGTTGATAAAGAGGGTTAAACATAGAAACTCAATTGAATATTTGAGGAAAAAGAACTTAACTAAGGTACTCATAGTTTTATCTCTCAGTTCATCTAAAAACCTTCTTGAATCATCATACATAATCATCTAAAAATCTTTTTCTTCTAATTCTTGTGACAAGTGTCTATACAAAAAGTTGTGTGAGAACATTGTGATATTCCTTTGTGTTTATGGTGATTACTTGTTGACCATTAGCAACAAGATTAATTGAATTTTGGAAATAAAAGGTTCATAACTTCTACATTCAAGATGAAAGATCTTGGACCAATTTACACTCTTTTGGGGATCAAAGTAAAGAAAAATAGTAGGGGTTATGAACTTTGTCAAATACATTATGTTGAGAAAGTACTTGATCAGTTCAAACACTTACATTTCATATAAGTGGGTACTCCATTTAATCTTAGTGACAAACTTTCAAATAATGATGGAAGAGTTGTGGCTCAATTGAAATATGCAAGTGAAATTCGTTATCAGATATACTTGATGCAATATACCAGACCTCGTGTAGCATTTTCAATTAGTAAAATGAGAAGATTTACTAGAAATCTAAATAATGAGAACTAGAAGGCCATCATTTGGATTTTTGACTATCTATTGAAAGCCAAAAATTTTGTCCTTCATTGTGGTAGGTTTCTTGCCATATTAGAGGAATATACCAATGCAAGTTGGATATCGAGTGTTGCATGTTATCAATTAACATCTTGATGAACGTTTACACTAGCTGGAAGTGCAATTTCTTGGAAGAGAAAAAAAAGAAATATATAATAATATTTCAACCCTGGAATCAAAGTTTGAGGCTCTTGATTCTGTTGGTCAAGAAGCTGAATGGTTGAGGGACCTTCTATTGGTAGTTCCATTTGCAAAAGACAGTATTTCAAAAGTGTTGATACATTATAACACTCAAACCAATTTAGCTAGAGCATTCAACAAAGTGTATAATAGAAAGTCTAGACACATAGGTTTTACACATTCTTTCGTGATAAAATTGATTAAGGTTGGGATCATTTCACTGACATATATATAAATAAGCCATAATTTAGTTGATCCGTTTACTAAGTCACTGGTCAGAGACTTAGTAAAGACTACCTCGAGAGGCATGGGATTAAAACTCCTTGAATAAGGGTTCTGACAATGATATCAACCCAATGTGAAGTTAACAAATCTTACTCTAAGATTCAATTGGTAACAACAAGTTGTTGATTTGGATGTATGTGCAACATTCTGTGACAATGTTGACTATTACATATTGAGGCTTATGTTTTTCAAACGCTTTATGAAGTTTTATATCGGGGACATGTATCTCAAGAAATAGATACAAATTGAACTCCACCTATATGAATTTCGAGATTGTGTCATCCCAGAGTGAGAGTTGGAGTTTCTCTCATGAAAAATGACGAAACAAAAAAAAGCACATGGCCATAAATAATGTTAGGCGAGAGATGTAGGCGAAGAACCATTAAAGAATGTGTGTATGGTAACGTCCGTCTAATCACATGTGATAATTGTTCAAAGCATAGCTACATAATATTCTGATTAGGCTTTGCGTTGTCTTTACTAAGGTTAAGTTAAAATAGAAAAAAATACTTAATTGTAATAAAATTATTTGTTTCCTTTCTCTGGAATTGATCTTGTCATTATTACAACAAGTGGGGATTGTTATAATTAATAATAATTAATGATCATTAGTGTGTTCTAAAATGACAAGAAAATTTTAAAGTGAAGAATTTGATAATAGGCAACACTTCATGAAGTTTTGCAGTGGGCAGTTTGTATTTTGAATTCATAAATAGGTATGTGAAGTGTTACAAAATACAAAATATACGATCTTTGAAAATTGATTTTGTAGAAACAATGCAACATTTTAAAAGTGCTACTGTAGGTGAAACAATGTAATATTTAACAAAAGTGTTGTTGAAAGTGTGTGTTTCATCAAGGGTCGCAATCTTATGAAACAACATCAATTTGGCCTATAAATTGAGCATTCCAAATTCTGAAAAGACACGTAAGAAAAGCCTACAATCTTCACACAAATTCCAAACAATCTTTGCTACATTTGAGTTTTCTTCAGTCTTGCGCAAAATCGATAAAAGGCTTAATTATCTTGAGTATTCCTATGTTCCAACTCTAAGACAGTGCTTGAAATACTTATAAGAAAAATGATTTTTCCACGATTTTAACCTCGATCCATTTGTTTAAATTATTTTTCCAACAAAGAGGTCACTGACACGATAGAGAGATGTAAATAACTCATTCATAACACATCCCCTAAAATAACTTATAACTTTTAAGAGAATTGGTACATCTGAAATAATGAATGTTACACCATACACAAAAAATGATTAAACATCTCACAGTAAAATCCAGATTCATCAACTTCCGTGACTTACTACATCCTACTCCCCGTCTCCCCTACTCTCAGAAAGGGAGGGGTGTTCAAAACTAAACCGGTCCAATAGAAAATCGCAAAACCGAAACAAACTAAATCGAAACCGCAAAAAAACGCATTTGGTTCAGATGTCTTTGGGTCATTTTTAACCAACCGCGCGGTTCGATTCGGTTTGCGGTTTGTATTTTACAAATCGAACCAAACCAAACCGCATTACGTTACAACCCCCAAACTTCACTTAACTTATATCCAACCCAAACTCAGACATATTATTCCTTAACCTTACTATTAAAAAAGATTTTCTCTTCCTCACACTTAAGGTTTCAGTTTAAGTCTTCTCAAATCTCTCCTAGCGGTATTGCGTCTTCTTCTCGTCTTATTTTCCAAGTACATCACCTTTTTTCTGGTCTTTCATCTCTTAAGTTCTTTCTTTTTCATCTTATTATTTTTATTCTACTGTTCTCTCTCTCAATTACGTTTTTAATGTTCCTCTTCATATCTAATCTCTCTTCTATTATATCCTTCTTTTTAATCTTCTCTAGTCTTTCATCTCCTCTTTTTTTCTATTTCATTATAATGTTTTTTTATATTGTTTTATGCTGCCATTTTATGTTTTTTATTTCATTTTTATCTAATCTAATTTTTGTATATTAAATAGAAAGTTGTTATTCAAATATGATGAATTTTGTTGTTATTTGATAACGCGTAAATGATTAAATATAAGGTTATGTTGTCATCTATATGTGTATGTATGGCTTAATAAATTTTTGTAAAAAAATCGAACTAACCCAAACCGCATTAGTTTGGTTTGGTTCGATTTTATTTCTAAAAGGCAACCAAACCAAACCGAACCGTATACTTTTTTCTCTTGCGATTCGGATGATTTTTTACGTCAAAATCATCCAAACCGCACCGCGAACAACTCTAAAAATCTAGAGAGAGAGAGTAGTTTTTCATGAAAAAGTGTCATCCCTTCAACAGGGTTTATCAAAAAAATGAAAAATTGTTGTGTAAGAATGCATTAAGGGTTATTGCTAAACAGAGCAATAACAATCACACATACAGATTGCTTGTCAATCTTGAAGTCCAATGCTCTGCCATACCATTTTTTAATCTTTTCTTAAACCTTGTTATTTATTCAATAGGTATTTTGTATTATTAATTTCTATTTATTATTTTTATTTTTCATTTCATAGATTTGGGTTTGGTAGATTATGGTCCTTCCATGCTTTAAATGAGTTATTGAAATTGCCTTCCAACAAAGAGTACATGAATTTTCTAGCACCTAGACAACAACTATGCAAGGCCAATAATTACTAGGGCCAAATTACATTAAATTTTGAAAGTATAAATAGGTTAAGAGGTACTCTTACCTGACTTCCAATGTCCATACATCTTAACTCTTAAGTGTGAGTTTGTGGTTGTATCCCAGAAATCTGCAGTTCCTCCTCCATATGCAAGAAGTCCATGAAGATGAGGAGACTATACAATAACTTTAACAGTTGTCGTGTGCTCACAGTATTTCAGGACAGGTTAGGTTGAGTTTTGATTCCAAATTAAACTAACAACTGCAAAGATATATATAAAGTGAGTTTCAATGAAGGAGAAGAAAACAATAACAAAGCAGTTAGATTTGTGTATAGACAATTTACTAACAAAATCTTATTGTGTGCATGTATCTCGTTGATAAATATTCTTATCCCGTCCACCAGAGGACAAAAGAGAGGAACTTCATGCTAAGGCTCCCACACGTAACCGATGCCCTTCCATAGATCTTATCTTCTTGCATCGTGCTGCATCCCAAATCAACACGGTCAATAGTTAAAAACAAGGCTTCAGTTAATTTGAGGAATAGAAACATAAATCATAAGGTTTACTGAAGAAAAAAAGGAATTAAGTGGAATTTGCAAGTTCTAGGGATGCAATGTGAAAAAAAAGACATATTTTGATGCCACAAAGAAGTTAAGCAGAGGTCAACTAAACATCAACTTTTTCAGAGGAAGGCGGTCCAAAAGAAAAATGTTTGAGATGGGAGTGATGCACTGTCTATCTACCTGCTTTAGAATGAAAACTGAGTAAGCGTATACATATTCTTGAGGGAAAATTGGTATGATTTATGGATGAGCTAAGGTTCAACCAAACAAATTAAGTGTGCTATGTTAAAAGTTAAATTAAGTTTTTTTATTAAAAAGCTGCATTTCCTAGATGTTGTAGAAGCTCAGAGGTAATGGGTTAAGATGATAGGTTATATATGTCACACATAAACTGTCCAATTCATTAACTAGTTCATTAAATGATTAGATAACAAAAAACGAGTCACACGTGATTTGATTAAGCGAGCCGCTACTACAACCCAATATGACGAACTGTTCGGAGAGATCTCAAGACAGTTATGATTCTAAGCTTAACACATTTTGCAATGCAGACTTGATTAATCCCCACTTCTCCCTTGTACCTAAGCAAACAAGGAGATGTGCTACAACTTGAAAAGCCTCTGCATTTCTCCTGTATCAAAATTCTTCTTCTGATAGCAAACACCTATCCGTTACACACAAAATCCTACCCGATCCAGCTCTCCACGGCTACATATTCTAACGTGAATTTCAAGCAAGACAAACAACCAATTCTGACTCTAATCCGCGCACTGGCATAGCCTACACACACAAGAGTAATATCGCTATAGATAATCAAATGGATTTGATATCCACTGGTTAAGGGAATAAACAAATCCCTTAACTTTGCATTTCACCCAATTCCAGGATAATAGTCGAGTACATTCTAACAATTATCCTACATTAAAGTCCTTGTTTCTGAACACCTTCTCATTCCGGCCTTTCCATAAGTTTCTGATGCAAGCGAACCAAATAGTTTTCAATCTCTCTCCTTTCACCCTGCCGCCAATAGATAAACCACCAAATTGTATAAAATTTTCCAAAGCCGAGTTATGTAAAATAGGGGACACATTCAACCATTTCAAAATCGCAGACAACACCTCCATTGCTTTTGGGCAATCTGAAAATAAACAATAAATAGATTCTTCATTATCACATCCAAACGGACAAGAAATTTGTGAATATTATTATAAAATCAAATGACAGTTGTGTTGTCTGATATACAGTTTACTATTGACCCAAACATATTGTAGTGCATGTTTGGTTTGACTTTTGAAAAGGCTAAGAAATTCTAGAGATGTAAAATTGATTCTGTATAATTTTAAGATGTTTGATTAGGTAAAACTATAATTGATTCTAGCTCTAGAATTAATTCTACTTGAAACTAGAATTTGTAGCTTCTGCCTCCAGAATTGATTCTGGATGATTTTTACACTGTAATATATTATTCAACTCACTTTTACATAAATGTATTCAAACATAAATCAATTTTATTATACTCAATTCTGATAAAATCAATTCTATCAAACTCAATTCTGCTAGAATTAATTGTGCCCATCACCAATTCAAACACACCCATAGTAACATAACATATTATATAATAAAAAATGGTCATGCTAACGAGTGTCTCGAGACACTTTTTAAGAATACCATGTAAGGAAAATACCATATAACGAGTTACAAATTAGCTACGGATTAGCTACAAATTATGGGCTTTTATATGATGTTCATATTAGCGACAGATTTTGCAACGAAATGTCTGTCGCTATAAATAAAATGCATATATAAAATATAAAATGGGGACCAAATGCCACGTGGCATCCATGTCATCATCTTTGGCCACGTCAACACTGTTAATGAAAGTTAGTAGGAAGGACTAAAAGTGTGGATGAAAAATTTTAGAGGGACTATTCTTTGAAGGAAATATTTAGAGGGACTAAAAACAAAATCTAAAATAGTTAAAGGGACCAAAAAGTTCATTAACCCTTATTTCAATAGTTCAATTTAGGGAGATGAATTTGAAAAAGTTGCTTCAGTTTATAAGTCCTACATTGAACGTTAGTCGAAAAATTCTTTAGTCCCACATTGGTTAGGTGAGAAATCTTAACTAGATCATTTAATTATATAAGAAAATTTTGTGTTTCATTCCAAAATACACCTTTGAGTTTTTCCTTCTTCACTCTCATAATTTTGTGATTTTCGAATTGTCAAAGCGCCAACCCCTCCCCCTTTCTTTTTAGTCATTAAATTTTTCGAGAACTTTCTTGAATTCTCTATGTTAATTTGTCCTCGTTTGAGATGAGAAATTATCAAGTATAATTTTTTTATTTTCTTTAAAGAATTATTCAAATTTCTTTGTTTGAGAAATCATTTTGAGTGGTCAAATCACTTTGGAGAATTATTGGAATTTCTCTTGGTTTGAGAAACTATTACGACCGGTTGTTATACAAGATACTATGAGTGGTATTTATACCGTATTCAAATGGTCTTTGTACCATGAAAGAGTGTATTTCTAGATCGATTATCTATGTACTAATTATACAGTATAGAACTGAGTTGTTTTATCTTAGAGGCAACATGGTTGGGTGACTGTTATGCATAATTTTTAGCAGTACCACAAAAAGTCTTAATGAGAGCGAACTGTTCCACGATTCATCCCGGTAACTTCTTCAGTGGAAAATTTTTCAAAACCGTAAAACAACAATTTTAAGATGGTCGAAAAACTAACATGGCTACCGAAGAAGGTATTGGTAATTCTGCGGCCGTTGTCTCTGCCAAACCATTTAAGTTTGAGGGTTCTCACTTCAAACATTGACAAACTAAGATGAAATTTTTCTTAACCATAAATAAGGTTGCCCATGTTTTGACTAAGGACATTCATGTTGTTCCGTCTGGATCAACAAAACAAACTAATGATAACAAAAATGTGAGTTCAAACGTAACTGATAACTCGTCTAAATTAGACTCTACTGCAAAAGCTAAAGCTGCAACAAATGATTTACATCTCAAGAAAAAATATTCATCTCGAAAGATAGTAATTATCTTAGCAAAAACCACATTATAACAATCTCAGTGATGATATATATGATTACCGCAATAATTATGAGACTGCTAAACAAGTATGGGAAGCTCTACAAAAGAAATATGATACTGAAGAAGCTGGAACAAAGAAGGATGTCGTTAGCCGTTATTTAAAGTATCAGATGGTAAAAATGAAAGGTCCGTGGAGGCTCAATGTTACGAACTTCAAAATATTTCTTATATGATCATCACAAAAGGTATGTGTTTAGATGAATAGTTTCAAATTGCTTTTGTTATTGACAAATTTTTCCCTAGTTTAAAAGTTTTTGAAAATTTGGTTTCCCCACAAAAAAAAAAGAATTTTTAATTGAGAGTTTGATTACTCACCTTCGAGTTGAAGAAGAATCTCAAAGACTGGATAAAAAAAGTCTTGGATGTTTCAGAAATAAATTTTGTGTAGTCTTGATCCATAAGTCCATGCTTTGAACAAAAGTTAACTTTCTAGAGAATTAGGTCAAAACCCTAATTGTGTATCAGATGAATTTGAAAGTTCTTGATCTTGAATTGAACCATACTTGGGCTTAAATAAGGATGATGGAAATCACTTGATCATATGAGAAACTTGAATCTCATTTATGAGCCACAAACCCCTGATTTGCATGACCCTCTTGATCAATTACCTACCTTGTGAGCAAATACTTTTTTGGTTATAAAATTATTAATGAATGATTATGAATGATGATAATGATGATCACACTCTTTTGAGATTCAATGCAAACGAGGTGGGATCTTAGGGTCAAAATTGGGGTACAACAAGTACCAAAATGCATGTTCACTTTTGACAAATGCTTCTCCCTCAAAACTCGAGCTAAGATCAAGAGGTTTCGATTGAAACTCCAAGGGTCGTTCCGCAGCACCCATTCGATGTCTTTGTTAGTAGCGAAACTGAAGAGAAAGAGGTTGTTGTTCAACTCTTGAACTTCTACTAGGTTTTTTAACTTCCATGCTCCTATTATCGTATTGGTAAAAGCTCTACTATTGAAACTGTTATCTATCCATAGTTTACCCGCTAGAGTACGTTATTACACCTAATCTTCCCACGCCTCCTCAACCTCCTTCGTGATACCTTCCTCTTCTTCCTTCGACAACTAAATATTTCTCCATTTGTCCATGGTCGACCACCCGCACCAACACCCAAACAAAAAAACACCAACTTAGAAAAATAAGGAGTAAGAGAGACAAGAAAATCAAATTTCTATTAGAGGAGAGAAGAAAGACCACAAATTTAGAGATAGAACCAGAAAGATCTGGAGAAGTACAAGTGGCGCTCTCAAATCCTAGAAAGGATAAAATAGGGGAAGCACATTACATTTTTTTATAGAGAAGTGAGAATTTCTCTCTCTAAAAGAACATGTCAGTCTTGTAGAAGATAATACTAATATTTAGAAAATTGGATTGATTGCTACTTGCATTGAAGCACTAAAGTTATGAAAATTTAAAATGATACATTCAAAACTTAAAGAAAAACTGCTTATTTAACCAATGTTGCAAGGTATCACTCTCAATGCATTGAAAAACTCTTTTAAATTTAATTAACACTTGAACATATTTTTTTATAACTATTTTGTATTGTATTTATTCTATTTTTTATTTGATTAATTAATTATTTCCTATTTTTTAATAACCTCCCACTAACAAACCATATAAATGATAGATGAATTTAAGAGTTATTTTCTTTTAATTGGAATTAATTTGGGAATTTTATTGAACCACTGTCTTAACCTCCACTGCGTGATATGATAGTATTATTAATAAAAGTTAACATAATAATATTTATAGTAAATGAAATTCTGTGTATTCAAATAACATGACATTACAATATGTTGGTAATTTTGACATTAATATTGTGAATTTTATCATTTGTTATTAACTAGAGAATTAAAAAAAAATCAAACTCTTTTGTTTATATAGAGGTTACTGTTTATAAAGAGGTTACAAAGAAAAAAAGAACAAAAACAAAAGAACATACATCCGCCCTTTACTTATTGCTCCAGCATCCGAATCTTACACTCGGTTCGATTGTTATCAGTATCAGGTTCATGGTTTGCAAAGGTTCATCACATGTGCAAATTGGGCCGAAAAAGAAGATCATAAAAAGGTTTTTTTTATATGGTTTAGATTACTTATATTGAAAAAGAAAAAATTGATACAAATTTACTTTTGATGATTTTTATGATATAAAAAACATGGATGACTTAAATAAGTCATATCAATAAAAAATTTATAGAATATATTTAAATTTTATTTCTTTTTTTTTTAATATTTTGGCCCTTATTTTATTAGTGTGTGAATTTGTCTCTCCTAATATTTAAGAAAATGTATTTAATTTTGATCAGTGAAATATATAAATTCCAATTGACAAATTTATTTTTCTAGTCAAGTTAAAAAATAATAATAAATTTGTTAATTATTTTATTTTATATTTAGAATAGTTAAACTTATTTAATTCTTAAATGTTAATAAACTAACTTTACATGATATTTAACTTGATTTTGATGAGAAATCCACACTCGAACATTTTAAATACTGCAACATAAAAGTGACTTATTTCAAAAGTGAAAGAGAATTTTTGGAAGGATTACTTTTTGTCTCTTTAAAATTTTTTGTCAAACAATCGTTCTTCTAAAATTTGGAATTTTAAGTTTTGGTCTCTCCTGTAACTTAACGACGGTTTTCTACAACTTAGCGACATTTTTAGCGACGATTTACTACTTAACGATTGAATTAACGACAGTTTTAGGGATAGTTTTAGCAAGAAGGACAAAAAGTTAAAATTCATAACTTTAGAAAAACGATTCTTAACGAAATTTTTAGAGGAACGAAAAATAAAAATATCTAATTTTATAGGGACTTTAAACATATTTAATCCATTATAGAAAGGTTCTATTAAATACTACTAAACATCTCTAACAAAATTATTCAAATATATTTAAAAACAGTAACTAGATAAGTAAAATAGAATAATGTGTTGAATATTTTCTTTATAAAAATGCATATAAGGTGTTTGTTTCAAATTTAAAAGTTCTTTTTTAAAATACATGAATAAAAAATGACAATATCCTATTTGTTACAAGATTAAAAATAATTATTACTAATATAAAGATTCTAAAGAAAAAAATAACTTTTCATAACATTTCATATTTTCATGAATTTTTTTTTAATTAGCAACTTTGTACATAAGGATGCTAACCTAACACAAAAACAAAATTCAAAGAAACATCCAATGTAAAAGGATAGAAATATGAATTTCAATGAAATTTTATAAAAAATTAAAAATTAATTGAAACCATAAATATTTTTAGAAATATCAACATGTTTTGTCAAAAACATTTTTTTTTTAATTCTTTAGAATAAATTCCCTACTTTATTTTTGCAAGTAAGTAATTCCTAAACATCCCCATAGCTAAAAGATTATGTTAAATATCTAATGTATATATAAAGGTGCTGCAAATGAAAGAAAATTCTCTCAACTACTTTAGTTTTGTAGGGCATCCATACAGCATGTTAGTTTAGGTGCGAGATGAAAAACTACCCAGCTCCAACCAACTTCAGAAGATAAAATTGTGAGTTTATGTCCCAATGCTCTATTATTGAAATTAACTTCTCTAAATACTATATTTTATAAATTAAAAAAAATTGAATACTCTACCTTTTTAATTTAATGGGGAAGAATTACTATTCAGACATTCGTCCATTCATATTCACCCCTTTCATTTTTGTTTTCTAATTTTTTATTGTTTATTAATTAATATAATAATAAAATAATCATTTTGATAATATTATTTTTTAATAATAGAATAAATTTTTCAATAATGATTTTATTGAATATTGACATTTTCATAGAATTTTTTAATATATTAAAAATAAAATAAAATACTTTAAATAAATAAAAACACAACTAATAATTCTCATCATTATCTAAAGCGATTTCAAAATTCAATCGATTATATGGGAATTTTTTTCACAATGTAAGTTTTTCAATTTTTGTACCACAACAACCATCTTTTTCGATAATATATCAAAATTACACATGTATCAGCGCATGCATTTAAAATTAGACATAAACCCCACAGACACTGGCACGTGCACCACCAATGTTGCACTCTTATTGACTTCAATGTTGTAGAACAAAGAGGAAGTGCCAATAGGTATGACACATGCATGCATGTCTTTTTGTACACATAGGCACTAGACTTATTGGCGTATAACACTGTCGCAAATAGGAGTCTATTCTACTACTCCCTCCGTCCCAAAATAAGTGTCACATTTACTTTTTAGGTTCATTGAATATTTAATGTATCTAGTCTGTATAGAGACCAGATACATTAAATATTCAATGAATCTAAAAAGTAAATGTGACACTTATTTTGGGACAGAGGGAGTACTATCTACTGGAGTATCTACTTCTATCTATCTACTATCTACTATCTATTCATTAATAGTAATAGATTGACCAAATTGCCTAAATTACCCTTTCACCAAAATTTATTTGCACTACTAAAAGGTCATTTTTGTAACTAACAAATTAAGTGTTCACTCTTTCAACTTTATTGAATGGATGCCCCAAGTGTTAGTTTTTCATTGGTCCGAATTAAATAACATTTTCCCTACAACTTTATTGCATGAATGATGACATCACATGTAAGCCATGGATGATGGAAGTCATATTTAAATTTCTTTTACATTTCATTTTCCCAAACTTTCTTACTTTCATTTTAATTTTTCTTAATTTATTTATTATCACAAAAAATATTAATAATCTATTTTTAAATTTTAATCTTATTAAAAATTTCAAATTTCTTTCGCATTTCATTTTTCCATACTTTCATTTTAATTTTTCAACATTTATCTATTATCGCATAAAATATTAATAATCGATCATTTAATTATTATTCCCAAAAATATTTAATTATTTCACGGGCCATTATCAACTCAATATTTAATTTTTTTTAATCGATCATTACACATTTTCTCTATCTTAATTAAAATTTCAAATTTCTCTCACATTTTTTCACACTTTCTTACTTTCATTTTAATTTTTTTCTCTATTTATTTATTTATTATCTCACGGGTCACTATCAACATAATGTCTATTTTATTTTAATCAATCATTGTCTTTATTTGAGAGATAATATCTTTATTTTTATTTTTTTCTCCATCTCACGATTTTTTATCATTATTTAATACAATTAAATTTCCATGATTATTGTTTATTTTACATTTGTTTTTAAATATATTTTATATCGCATCAAATTATTTTTTTATTTCACGGGTCATTATCAACATAGTAGCTATTTTATTTTAATCAACAATTACTATTAATTGAGAGATAATTTTTATTTTTAAATGTTAATATTTCATTTTTATCATCTCCATCTTATAGTATTTTTTATATGATTATTTAATATAATTGAATTTATATGATCATTTTTCATTTATAATTAAACCATAGTGGAGTATATCATTTTCTTTTAATTGTTGTTGGACCGTCAATTATTAAATTACCTGACCCAATTTTGCTATTGTGTTCTATGTCCCTTCAGTCTCCCACTCACTATCAACTTATCCAACCATCGACATACTATCCGTAGAATATCCAACTGAGGAAAAACTTTTGAATTATGATTTACGTGATCTTGTTTCTTTTATTTGATTTTCAAATTATTAAAACACCCTCAAATGCACAACGAGATCGTCAAGATTCTTCGCCAGACAATTCTCCATCTATTCAACTTTTTTAGGTAAAGGCAAATGTCAATCAAAAGGTCGCTCGTCTTAAACCGACGATTGCTTACTTCAACATTATCGATGATTAAGTTTTTTTATTGTAAACTTTTTTATAATATTACTAATGTATAAAATTATCAATGATTATCAATGTATAAAAAGATGTTTTAAACATTCAAAATAATGTTTTATTAGTAAAAAATTAGTTTATTATTATAATATTTATTTTATTATTACATTAATTAAAAAATCGATTCAAAATATTAAATAAATAGAAATCAAATAAAAAGAATAGTAATGGACGGGCTAAGTGTCGCGGTACAAAAAAAATACCCGAGCGCATCGCACGCTCGAAATAAAACAGAATTGTCCCAAAACTTTATTTATTCTAAAAAATATCGATAAAATTCACGAAAGAAAGGATAAGATGGTCAACGCAATCAAATTAGGGTTCGGGAGTCGGTTATGCAAGGGAAAGGAATGATGGTTGCAGAAACGCTTAGCTTTTGGAGGTGGCAGTCACTTGTTCTTCTTTGGAAGTCACATAAGGTTGTTCTTGCTTTTCATTTGTCTAGGAGTCTCGATTATCTTTCTTTTTTATTTGATTCTTTTTTTTATCCTTAAATTTTTTCCTGTTGTTTCTTTTGGTTTTTAGTCTAGCGGGATGCCCTAATTTTTTCCTAAGTCGTTTTGATGTTCTCGACTTAGCGGACTTTTCTTTGATTCTTTTTGCACTTTTTTTTACCTTTTATGGAACAACCTATGTGATATTTTTTCATATGATTTGAAAGGTTGTGATTGTCATATTGATGGTTCGAAAGCAACAACCACTGTGAGCTTTTGCGTTTTCTTCTTCGATATTATGTATGAAGGTAGGATGTGGCTGAAGAGAATGCCTTCTGAAATGATTCTTGAAGAGATGGAATGATTCTCTTGGAATTTAAATGTGTTAGTCATTGTGACTGAACAACTACCCTGCCCTAGGTTAAGATTAAGGATTTCATTTTTCATGCAGAAAGAAACACCAACTTTTAGGCTCGAAGAGGTTGACGATGGATTATCTTCCTTATATATTTGGTGTTTGGAAATTTGAAGCAATGCTTGTATATTATCAACAAAGTTTTATACGAAATCATATTGTCGCAATTTGGGTATTCATTTTTCATCATTTTCCCTCCACTTTGCTTAAAAGAAAGCTGATAAAGAAAGTGAAGTGGAGATAATATTGATATTTTTTGTTTTTTTGTTTTTGTTTTTATCTTGTATGATAAAAGAAATAAAATCGGGTAGACATGATATAATTGATTAAAAACAAATGCAATATTCATTTTATTAAAATTACAATTAAAAAGTTCAAATGCAAACAAAAACTTAACAACAAGAATGATTCAAATGACAATGATAAAAAATTCCTAAAGGTTTCAAATGTTAAGATGATGCTCTCATGCTTGATTCCTTGCTCAGTTGGTCAAATTCTTATCCCATAGGCTTCTCAACGGTGTTGACAAATTGAGCGGCATGTTGTGGCATGGGATTTTCTAGATGTGCGGGTCGTGAGGTGTGAAGGATATTGCCTTTGACTTTATCAAGTCTTGTGCCTTGTTCTTGAGAGCTCGATAATTTTCTATTGTGTGACCTAGGGATCCAGTATGATACTCACACTAAAAATTCACATGATACCCATGCGGGTACGGGAAAGGAGGTGGTTTTAGATTTTTTATCTATACCAAGTTACTTTTGATCAAATATGGTAACAAGTGGCTGTAAAGCATTAGTAGAGGGTCAATATTTTCTATCCGGATTCTTCTTCCTTTGTTGATTCAGCTGATAATTTTGAATCTGACAATTCAAGAAGGATTATGTGGAGGATTCCTCCATGGTTGTTGATATGGAGACACGTGGAAATATGGATGCTGAAACTTTGCAACTCTCATGTATGAATACTGGTAATATAGCATAGCAACTAGTTGTTGCTGAACTGATGGTTGGTAGGGTTGTGGATTGTAAGATCCTCCACCACCAGTCATGAAGGCATTGGTTTCACCCTGTTTGTTTTTCTAGAAGTTTCCATAGAACTTATTTGCATTAGTGTTGGATGATCCAGCAGCACTAACAATTTTTCCATTCTAAGCCTTCCTCAACCCGCACGCCAATGGTGACTAAATCAATAAAGTCAGAAGATATTCTTCCAACCATCTTCTCATAAAATACTGACTCCAGTGTGTCCACGAGCATGCTTATGAGTTCCTTTTTTATCTAGAGGAGGCTCAACCTGAGCAGCTATCTCTCTCCAGCGCTGAGTATACTCTTTGAATGTTTCTTTATCTTTCATTTTCATGCTCTGTAGTTTCCTACGGTCAGGTTCCATATCCATGTTTTATTTGTACGGTTTTATGAAGGATTTATCCAAGTCCCTCCATGATTGGATATAGTCTCTCTTTAAGCTCATGTACCCTTATAGAGACACTCTAGTGAGATTGTCTTGAAAGTAGCGAATCAGCAGCTTATCATTTTTTGCATGGGAAGCCATTTTATGGAAGCACATGGTCAGATGATACTTTAGACAAGTATGTCCCTTGTAATTGTCAAATTTTAACGACTTTGAACTTTGCAAGAACAGTCAAGTCAGAAACCAAGCACATATTCATAATGTCAAAGCCAAAGATATCACTTCTTTTTACAGCTGTCAGCCTCTTCTCAAGGAAATTGTATTTATCTTTCACCTCATCTACTTCATTAGTCTTCTCTTGATTGTCATTTTGAGAGCCATCATCATGGTACATAAGCGGTGATCATAGAAAGGATTCTAAACCATAATGTAGACAATTGGTGGTTGCTCGGTGATTATTGGTAGTTGCAGAGCTTGCTGAGTTAAGTGGCTCAATCCAGGAATGTTCTCATATAACGAGAAGTAGTTTGGTGGTAAACCATATTTTGGCCAAGTAGTGTTCACCCTCTGAAGAGGTTGGGGTTCCACGGTAAAACCACTGATTTTGTGAGATCACTGTTTGTAACACCCCAAATTAGAATTATGTCAATTATAATAATTATTTGTGAATGTTATGGGATTTATTTTGATTTATTAAGTTATTCGGTGGGAGTGTAAGACCTTGAGTTAAAGAATATATTAGATTAATTATAGTATAGTTAGGTTGCTTATAATTAATAATTAAATAAATAAATATTAGGTTTAAATAGTCTTTTGGTCCCTATAAGTTGACGTGTTTTTTGTTTTCGTCCTTGTATTTTATTTTTTTGGGAAATAGTCCCTGAATGTTAAAATCCTTTTAGTTTTCGTCCTTAAAATTGAAATCCGCAGGAAAATTTGAAGGAAAATCCGCAGAAAACATGTAGATTTTCCTGTGGTTTTTCACTTTAGGGACTAAAATCAAATGAAATTTAACATTTGAGGACTTTATCCCCAAAAATAAAAATACAGGGACGAAAAGCAAAAATACGTCAACTTACAGGTACCAAAAGACTATTTAAGCCTAAATATTAGAATGATTAGAGATGCTAAGGGTGTAAAGGTGAATGCATGTGAGTGAGTAAGGGCATATTAGGAAAATCCTAATTGGGAAAATATTTTAATAGGAATAAGTGAGGAAAGATAATCATTTTACATTGTACGATAAAAGTCGGAGAACCGTAAGAGGAGTTCTAGGGCAAGATAAGGAAAAGAAGAACGTCCATCCATTTGACCTTGAGAGATCAATTATGATTGATATGAGAGAAGGGTATTGTAGGGTTTTAATCCTTGTTGATTGATGACGAATGTTGATAATGATTCTTGATGTTGATGATTGTTATTATATGGAATTATGTGATAAATTAAGTGTATTGTTCATAAGAAATTTTTTGTTTGATTGGCTGAAAGTATAGATGCTAGTGTTAGGGGTTCTGGAGATTTGGGGCTTATTATGAAAACTTGAATTTAGGGATTTGAGGATTGTATATGTTAATCTTGTTTTCATAATGTGTTTAATTCCCTTGATTCATGTACCATATGATATGATATGTTTTGGGATTGTTGGAGTTAAAACTTAGGTTTTGGAGTCTGTTGAAAGGCAGAAAAATAAGAGAGATCACACAAAATCGTGTGGAAAAAATGGTATCACAGCCCGTAATAGCTATTGCGGATGGTCGTAACAACCCTCTAGATTCTGGTACTAGAGGCGTGCGAAAAATGAATTTCTAGATTGGGAGCATTACGGGTCATAACAGCCATTACGGGTGGCCGTAATAGCTCTCTGGATTTTATACTGCGAAATTGTTTTGATCATAACTTTTGAGCCGTATGTCCAAATAATGTCTCGTTCGAAGCAGTAGAAAGCTAATGCACTGAACTATGACATGACATAGATATTTTAATTGTTTGAGTATTATATCTATTTCCAATATGTTTGTGAAGTTGATTGTTTATTGTTCTATTGAAGAGTTATTGCACTGTTGTGATGATATTGTATTATGATGACTTGTTATGAGGATGAAGATTGATATTGTTGTTGTGGTGTTGATGTTAGTGATGTTGGTGATATTTCTATGGTGTTGATATTGATGATGATATTGATGATGATATTGTGATGATATTGATATGGTGTTGATGACAGACTTGACTAGTTGAGGTCGAACATGTGTTATTGTTGTTGCATACTGATATTCCATGCATCCATGTTGTCGGAACTTCAGTTTTAATGATGATGTGGCTTCATTCCAATGGTGGTGGTTTGGGTGCGAGTAACTAATTTTCTATGATGGGGAATTAGTGAAGCATTATCTACGACGGCGATGACAATTTTTGTGATGTGATCCGGTTCAAGAGTGAACCAGATCCTATGGTGGGGATCCTATATCCATGGTGGTGGAATAGGAAGCGAAATGAACTATTGTGTTTATGAATTGGTACCACATGCATTGTGTAAGAGTTGTTGCATAACATTTTATGTGGCATTTCATAATTTTGTGGATATTAAGTGATTTGGTGATACTTATATTTGTTACGTGATTTATATGTATTTTTTATGATGGAAGTTATGCACAAATTACTGTGATGATTGAGGTGTGAGTATATGATGTATTTGACGATGTTGATGTGTAATGTATCATTATTGCAAATATATTCTTTCGTATATCTTTTATAACTGAATATTATTACTCACCCCTTCTGTCATACCCAAATATTAGCCCCCCCCCCCCCTAAGATTTCATATCATATAGCATCTCATAGACATATGCATCTTCAACTCAAAGCAGATACCCAGAGCCTGTTGCTTGTTCACCAAGCCCTCAAATTAGAGTTTCAAGACTCAAGAGATTCAGGAAAAGGACCAATCAATGATTGAAATAATCCTCAATGCATCATGAAGATAAATAAGTGTCATTCATCCACATCCAATCTCAAGTTTCAAAAGTCAACAACTTTCAACTTCATCTGGTCCAAAATTAGGGTTTTGACCTAATTCATCTGGAAAGTTAAGTTTTAGTCAAAGCATGATTCCATGGCCCAAATCATGATTCAAGGATCTCAACTATGGACTTTGGAAGATCAAAATCAAGAACATATGATTATTGAAGTCATTTGATCAAGAAAAAATCAATAAAATCAATCAAGAATCAAAAAGTCAACAATTAGGATTTTGACTTTTCCATGAAGAATTTCATGTTTTTCACTCAAACATTGAAAGGTCATAACTTCTTCATCCCTTGACCAAATTTTTTGTTCCAAAGCTCATTTTAAAGAAAAGGTCAATATCTACAACTTTGTCATGGTGAACAATTTCTCAAAAAGTGAATGGTTTTTAAGTTATGAGCTCATGAAAATTCTTCCAACACTTAGAAAAAAATTCTAAGTCATTTTTAACCTAATTTCTTACCAACTTCAAGTCTATTTTTCATGATGATCCAAGATGAATCAATCCAAACCATGAACATGAAAGTTGAAGTATGTCATCCAAGCTTTCCAAAAAATGCTAAGACATCCTTTGATGTTACTTGAGCAAGAAGTTATGGATTTTTTAATAAAGCTTCATGAAACTAGTTTTCAAGCATAACTAGTTTTGTATTTTACCAATTTTACACAAGCTTCTCTTCAATTTAACACATGTTTAAGCATTTTCATCAACTAAGATCAAAGAGAATATTTGTGAATCATTTCAAGAGAATGTTTGTGAATCATTTCAAGAGAATACCAACTACATGAATAGTTCACTTGCATGTAAAAAAATAATCATTACAAAATGAATATTTTTGTGAAATTGGTGAATCATCAACAAATATCTCAAATACCAAAATTGTGACTCATCAAATCTCCAGTCAACTTTCCAATTGGACAATGAAGAGCTAGAGGAACTAAGTCATACTTAAGTTATGAAGTCTTCATTGCAAAAATGGAATATTCTCTAACTTACTCACTAACTTACTTGGCTCCCAAACTTCACTTGCTCTCAAACTAAACTATGAGCTTGGCCTATAAATAGAGACCTCATCTTCATTCAAAAAACACACCAAAACAACTTCAATACTTGTTTTCTCAAAATTTTCTCCTTTCTCAAAATTTCAAGGTGTCATGGAGTGAAGAAGTGAATTCTTCAAACCTGAGTGTCTTCTTCTAAACTAGGCATCCAAACACTTCACAACAACATGTAGAAGTGATCCAAGTCCTCATTCAAGTTCCGTAATACCAGAGTCACCATCTTCACATTCAACTTGAAGCTTTGGCAGTTGGAATCGGGTAGAGAAATCCAGGAGGTTTCAATTCAATTTGAGCATTCAAACAACTTCTAATATCTATCGTGGGGAAAAATCGTTTGTGGGATGAGACACCTGATGCCTTCTCTGGGCTCGAGTGCTCAAGAAAAAGATTTTTCTTTGTTTTTGTCACGACCAAACTTTTTATTATTTCCAAAGTAGGAAAAGGAAAAAAGTTGTAATAACCTTAAAAGTGGGGGAGAGATCTTGGGTAAGAGGGTTGGTTATACGAAGGGAAGGTATTAGCACCCAATGTATCTATAGTACTCTATAGGTTTCTTTGTTATGTTTTTCATTCTATGTTATAAAGAGGTTCTATTGTGAGATAGGTGGGAAACTAAGGTGTTTGTTTGATTATGCTCGCAAAGATCATCGCGATCCTCTGCATACATATCCCTTAGAGGGAATCAGAGCATCTGTAGCTCGGGGTCTACGGGTGCTAAGGTTTGAGTGGTTTGAGGGAGAAGTTTTGCTCGCCAAGGATACGACCTTGTGCCTACGTATTCTCAAAGGGATGTTGAGAAAGTCAGAGCAATCGTAGTTCCCACTTATGCTAGTGGAAGCAAAGGATAAGAGACAAATGTCATCTCAATGTTCGATGTATCTAATGTATATCATCACATACATCTGTTTGTTTTTTGTTTGAAATCTTTTCATTATAAGCCCTGGGCTGTGCCACTTATGGCGCTTAGAATGATAAAGATGATTTTTTGTTTAGCCAGCCTTGTGGCAAAAACAAGTTTGATTAGCCAGCCTTGTGGCAAAAACTTTCAATGAAGTCAGCCTTGTGACAAAAAGTTTTGATTAATCAGCCAGCCTTGTGGCAAAAGTTTCGACGAAGCCAGCCTTGTGGCAAAAACTTTGATTAATCAGCCAGCCTGGTGGCAAAAGGTTTGATTGATTAGCCAGCCTTGTGGCAAAAGAGAAATTTGATTGATTGATTGTTTGTGATGATATAGAAGAGATACTCCTATCATAGAGATGATAAATGTCTAATCTCTTAGGGTATTTGTTTTGGATATTGGGGATGCTTATAAGAAGCCCGTGGGTCCTTGTACGAAGCCCAAGAGGAGGCTATCCGAGGGTCCTTGCATTGTAAGCCCAAGAGGAGGCTATGGGAGGGATAATCGAGGGTCCTTGCATTGTAAGCCCAAGAGGAGGCTATGGGAGGGACAAGTCGTTTGTACGAAGCCCAAGAGGAGGCATGGTATAGTTGGTTTGAGCTCTTAGAGCGATTTCACCGGG
Source organism: Vicia villosa (assembly GCF_029867415.1). Classification (NCBI taxonomy): domain Eukaryota; kingdom Viridiplantae; phylum Streptophyta; class Magnoliopsida; order Fabales; family Fabaceae; genus Vicia; species Vicia villosa. The sequence continues at coordinate 49,583,271 of NC_081180.1, forward strand.
AAACCATACTATATGTCCTAACCTAAACTAGGGAGATTCTTTGCACGAAGTCCAATAGGAGGCTATGGGGAACCTAGTGTTGTACTAAGTTGAACAAGTATATATAACACGATCACAAATATGAACAAGTACAAACAAATATTGACAAGTACATGAACAAATATGAACAAGTATGAACAGTTATATATAACAAGGTGTGTGTATACAATGGAGTTTATGGAGGAAATATACCTGTAAGGATGATCCGTTTGTATACACGGGGCTCGGGACTTATACTCGGGGAGAGGCCCATTGAGTTTATTCAAAAGCTATGTAAACAAGTATTTACAAAAGGGCTTGGGACTTATACCTACATGGAGGCCCATGGTATTTTTGGAAAGATTTAAAGAAAACCTTCATTTTTTGATTTGTTATTCGAGGTTAAAAATCAAATTGATCGAGGTATGTACAAAAAGGTGTATGTACAATGAAATACCTAATTTCATGTAAGGGAATGGGACTTATACCTATGTGGAGGCCCATGTTTTATTTATAAAACATGGTTGATTGTTTTATTAACAGACGCAAGGTTTCGTCGTTTTGAAAACAGTTTGAAAGTTTTGTTTTGAAAAACGTTTTTTGTTTAAAGAAAAACTGTACAAAGAAAAAGGAATGGGACTTATACTCTCTAATATTCGAGAGGCCCAGTTGTTTTAAAAATCAATTGATCAATCCAAAAAGATTTGATCAAGAGTTTTTTTGAAAAGAAAACCAAAAAGAAATGGTTTATTGTTTTGAAAAACTTTGATTGTTTGTTTTAAAACAGTTTGAATTTTGACAAAAGTCAACTTAATTAAGATAAAAAAACAAATTTTATGCTTAATTAAGACCTAAGTGATTAGGGTTTGATCACAAAATATATTTACAAGTGATTAAGTTTTGAAAAATCAAATGAAAAACAATATTTAAAGTATTTAAAAAACACTTAAAAACATGTCATTTTAAACCTATTAAAAATATACCAAATAGTATATATTTTTTGTGATTTTTTTGAATATTCATAAAATATATGTGTTAAATAAGAAGTGTACAAAAAATGAAGTTAAAATGATAAGTTTTGATTGGTTAAATAATTAATTGAAGTTGTGTGAAAAATCAAAGAAAACAAGTGATAAAAAAGAGGTTTTGGCCCCTAAGGGTGTTGAACCCACGACCTGGAGGTTGTTTCTCAAAACAAAAGCCAACTGAGCCACGCTTGTGGCTTGTAACATACACGCGTTCATTTAATTATATTATCAATCAATTTTTCCAGAATTTATGAACAAAAAACGCGCCAAGAACACCATCCCAACTGAAATTTGAAAATCTCCAAAACTGTGTTGTTTTGATCAAGTAAAGGGTCTATCTCACTCGGTTTTTCATGAGGAACATGATGGTGATCTCACAATTCATTTATTTTTACTCTAAGGTGATCAATTTTGTGATGAACATGAAGAACCCTAAAACTGAAATTCAATGTGAAATCGTGTATGTGCAAGTTATGATGCAATTGATTAAGGGTTAATGATCCTCATAGGTGCAGAAACAAGATGGTATATCAATATTTTGTTTATGATGCATGTATGTATGAGTTTGAAGTTCATGAGGCTTACCTTCAAAAACGGCAAAACTGGAGATTGAATTTCGAGCTAGAGGTGTTACAGATGCTTTGTAATGATCTGGATAGCTTCAATGATGATTATGGAACATGTCTGGATGCTTGGAGTAGACTGAATTCATCTGAGCATAGCCATGGGACCCGATCTGCAGTTGCTTGGAGTGAGGATCGAATTTGATGATGGAGGTGTTTCAGATTGTTGGTAAGTGTTTGGATCATTCATATGAAGTATATGGATGGTGTTTAGAAGGTTAGTCTGGGCAGAATTGGCTTGGTATGGATTTTGGCATGGTAAGGTTCACAATATGCAAACATGGAGGTTGAAGAGTGATTCTGAGTTTTAGATGTTTTTGGGGTGTGTGAGTGGATCAAACACATCCCATATGATGTTTATGAGTTGTGGGAAACATCACTTTGCTCAGAACTTCAAAGGTTTGGAGGTTGGAATTTCTCCCTCTTTGAAAAACTATGAAACTTGCATTCTAAGAAAGGAAGAGAAAACCTATAATTTGTGAGGTTTTGGTGTGATTTTGAATGAAGTTTCGACCTCTATTTATAGGCCAAGGATTCTGAATGCAAAGCTTTGCAAGTTGATCAAAGAATGGTGATTTGGCATTTGGAGATAAAATGGAATCTTTACATTAAATGCAAATGGTTAAAAGTGACTTAACCATGGTTAATCTTCCAAGCTTCTTATCCTCTTCCATTCTGATCTTCAAATCAGAAAATATCTCTCAATTATTGCATTGATGCATCATTACTTGCATTATAGGTCATATAGTATTGAAACTTAGTGAAAATGGTTTGAAATTTCAAGTGAAAATGATCACTAAATGCATAATTCAAAGCAATAGCTATGCTCCATATTTTTTCATGCTCTTGGACATTTTGGAAAGCTCATGTTATGTGCTTCAAAACCCTAGTTGAAAGTTTCTTCAAGACCTTTAAGGAAATGGGTGAAAAAGATCCATGAACTTTGAAGAAAGTGAGATTTTAAGTGAAATTTTCAAAAGATACCAACTTTGAAGCTCCATATCTCTTAAATGGTTGATCTTTTGGAAAATCATTTTATGTGACAAAGTTGTTCATTGGATAAAAATCTACAACTTTCATGTTGGAAGTTTTCTTCAGTTTGTAGGTGAAATTTTGAGTTATTCCCTTCCAAAGTTTGGAAAAAACCATTGAAAAACACTTAGAATTTTTCTAAGTATGGAAAGTCAAACTTTTGACTTTTTGATTCTTGATTGATTTTCTTGATTTTCCTTGATCAAATGAATTCATATATCATATATTGATGATTTGAAACTTCAAAAGTCATGGTTGACCAAAATTTCCAAAAAGTCAATGGTGATCTTGTACAGTTGACTTTTTCAAACGAATCGCGTTTCTGGAGATTTCAAATGAACCAAAATATCCTCACCAAATGAATGGTATGAATGGATCATGTTGAGTTATTGGAGGACCTTGAGCTATGGTTTAAGTTTGTGGCACCATGTTCTGATTAAAAAGTCAGTTGTTCAGGTGAATTAGGTCAAAAACCCTAATTGTCGACCTGATGAAATTGATGACTGTGGATCTTGAATTGAGATACAATTTCCATTGGATATTGTCATAGGGATTATTTGAAGATGATTAAAACCTTTGAGTGATCCCCTGGAGCTTTTTAGGGTTTCTCAAATGTAATCCCTGATTTCAGTCCCTGATAGTTCAAAAACCCTAATCTGATGATTTGAAATTTCACTGTTGATCAGTCCTTGTGTAGGGGATGTCTTGAGCCAATAGATTAGGTCAAAATGATGTACTTGGGGTCTTTAGGTCATGTTCCAAGTCATTAGGTCAAATCCTGAGCAAAAGTCAGGGGTGTGCTATCTTCAGTCAAAACCCTAATCTGGTTGATTCAAAGCTTTTGAGCTTGTTGAAATGAATCTTTGAGGACCAAATGTTGATTGTTGATGAAGATGGTTCATTTGAGGTGAAGGGAGAACAAAACCCTAATTGGTTGTTGCTTGTACTGATGAGTGACTTCTTGTTTAAATCCTGCTGAGTCACAAGTAACAAACACAAGCTATGCAATTTGTTAGAGATGCAAATGATGCATATGCAAATGATATGAGGTGGTATCTTAGGTCAAAAATTGGGGTATGACAATATCATCATAGGAGTTATCCAGATCATCACATTTCATTTGTAACACCTCAAACTCAGAATCCGATTTCTCACTTTGAAGGTAAGCCTCAAACTTTGAACTCTATAATTCATGCATTTTAAATGTTAAAATGAGATACCATCATGTTTCTGCACATATAAGAATGTTTGCCCTCAACCAATTGCATCATATCATGCACACACACGATTTCAAATTGAAAATCCGTTTTAGGGTTCTTGCATGTTCATGCGTTTAATTTTGAGTTACACTGAAAATAAATAAAATTAAAGACCATCATAAAATTCCTTGTTAAAAATGAGAAAAATTCATGTTTGGATCACCTTATTTGGTTGAGAAACAAGAGAGTTCAGAAATTCAAAATTTGAGAAAGCTTGAGGTTGAAGACGGTCATGGCGCCATTTTAAAATTTTTCTAGAAAATAAGTTTGTAATGTTATTAACTAATTGCGTTTATTAAATTGAATACATCGTCTACCCTAGTGGCTCAGTACGCGCCTTTAGTCCTCTTGCCATGCCCAAGGTCTGGGGTTCGATCCCCCCTCAGACCTTTTGTTCATTTATTTTTTTTTAAAACACACTTACACTTGTTTTAAAATATTTTTAATTGAAGTCATTTGTTTACTAAGACTGAAACATTGGCCTAGTTGTGAGAGTTTTGAGTGTTAATCATAAGGGCATGGGTTCAACCCATTTAGAGGCCAAAATCAAATTTTTACAACTATCTTCTTTCATTTTTTTTTACAAACTTCACATATTTGTTTAAAATAGAAAAATTAATCATTTTTAAATTAATTATTTTTAAGTTATTTTTTGCACACTCTTCATTTATCACATGTATTTCATAAATATACAAAAAAAAAATCACAAAAATAATATTTATTTGATATCTTTTTAATAGGTCAAAAGTAGTACCCTTTTTAAGTATTTTTATACTTTCAAAAAATTGATTTTTCTTTTAATTTCTCTTTAACCTAATAAATTTCAAATATTCATGTAAATATAACATCATCTCTTAAGTCTTGATTAATGTATATAACATATTTTATCTTGACTTTTCAATTAAAATTGGTTTTTCTTTAAGCTATCAATTAACAAGACGATCATGGTTTTCTTAAATCAATCAAACTTTCAATCTCAACAAAACAATCAAATAGGCTTCTCCTTGAGTTGTAAGTCCGAACAACATTTTCCTTTTCAAACAATCAAATGGGCTTACACCTTTTTTCTTTTCAAATCAAATGGGCCTCTCCTTGAGTTGTAAGTCTGAAACCTTTTTTTTGTTTCCTTTCATCAATAATCCTTGGGCCTCTATCAAAGTGTAAGACCAAAAACCCTTTGTACATAAATAATTAACAATCAATGGGCTTCTCCTTGAGTTATAAGTCCCAAAACCTTTTTTTTCACATCATCCATCATTTAAATATTTGTTTACTTTATACCTGTCATACTTATTATACATGTTATACCTATCATACTTGTTTTACTTGTTATACATTTAACTGATATATATATATATATATATATATATATATATATATATATATATATATATATATATATATATATATATATATATATATATATAAACTGTGTTTTCATACTGCTTAGATCTTTTCCATGAGAAAATCCTAAGATAAACATCATATATATTATAGAAATATGACAAGGATGAGGATTATTTCCTAGTGAAGTCTCTCCTATATTAGGTAATCATAGTAATACATCCCCAAAAGAGGAGTTATTCTCAATGAAACCTCTTAAAACGCCATAGCTCAATCAATAGGGAACACCCACCTAAAGAGGATTATTCCTGGTGAAACCTCTTACCTTTTTTACTTAGAGCCAAATTAAGGAAACCTACATAGCTTTATCTTGTGCTAAAACAAGGACCCTCGATGAACCTCGATTAGCCTCCTCTTAGACTCAGAATACAAGGATCCACGGGCTTCTTAGAAGTTTCCTCTGCCTCCTCTAGGGTTCAAAATGCAAGGACCCTTAGGCCTCCTAAAAGCATAGGACATGTCTTAGTCTTCTTTAGCCAATCCTTGTGAGAAATCCAAATCTCCAAATCATACAATCACAATCATTCAAGTATTCAGGATCCTTTCCTAATCCCCAACGCTTATTCAGTTCCCCAAGAATAAGAGACATGGAAAGTCTCAAACACTCAATCTATCCTCAGATAAGTCAGCCTCAATTTCAGGATTTGTATGAGACGGAAATATAATCCCCTCCAGATTCAACCTCAAATTTGGGCTTATTATAAAACAAATAAAACTCCCCAGTCAAAACAAATCTTAGTGGAGTAATCCTCAATAAAGTCAGTTTTCAACTCTTTTCTTAGCCTCAATCTTGGGCTTTATGCAAGACACTCAAATTCAACTTCTTCTCTAGAGACGAGACATGAGTAATCTCTATGGAAGAGATATTTCTTCTATAACACCACATTCAAAAAATACAAACATTATTAAACGTTTCTTATTTAGCTAATGTAAGTGGCATGCTCTGTCGATTCAAAATCTAGGTTGTTGTCCCTCCCTTATGGTTGAAAAACACTTCTTTCATTTAAGAGGTGTCACTGGCATACTTGAACACTCAGGTAAGGTCCCTCTCTTAATATGCAAAGAACACTCTTTTTTACTCTAAAAAATGTTTGTGGTGAAATAGGTGAGATATCTCCCGGTTAAGATGAAAACTTGTCTCTTTCTCTGACCAAAAATACTCTTTAGATTCAATCTTGAGCTTTGAACAAGACACAAATATAATTTGAACTACAGATGCTCTGACTTCCCCAAGGGATATGTAGGAATGAGATTTACAAGACCCTCATCTTTCTTTTTAACAAATTTCATTCCCTCCCACACACTAAGGAGAAACTTTCCCAGTAACAAGTTAGTAGCACAACCCGTAGCACAAACATAAATAAAGGATTCCTGTATACCTAGGATGCTAATACCTTCCCTCATTATAACCGATCTTGCGATCCTTTAATCTCTCACGTGCTTTGCACCATCAAAATAGGGTTTATTTAGATTTTTTCCCTTCCTCGCAAGGATAGATTAAATTTACAATGTAAACGTGTACCATAGTAATCAACCTTCCTTTCATATATATCACTCACCTCCCTTTTGCATAAGGGGTGTTGGGGTGAAAGCGCAGAGGGGTTCACTTTCCGCGGCGTACACCTTCTATTTGAATGTTGCCTCCACGTGGGTAACGAACATATACTCAAGAGTAGACTCCAAGGCAGTAAGTGGAAGCTAGCTATTGGAGCTTATTTTCAGTTTATCGATTTAAGTAGTAGGGATTCTGCTCTGATTCATGTAACACTGGGTTGGGGTTGACGCTTATCTTCTTAATTTCTTATGTTTTTTATTTCGTAGTACTTGCTAATAATTTCATGGTGATATCCTAAGGTGTTGAGTTAAGTGTTGACGACACTTACTTTTGTTGATGTTATGAATGTTGAAGTAAAGACTCGGTTTTTATTATGGAATTATAATTGAATTTCTTTATGTTGAATTCGCTGCATTGTTTTTTAAAAGAACTTGGAGTCGTAAAAGCCTCATGAATGAGTATGTTCGAATTAATGTATGTTCTTATGTAACCCGTGTGGAGCTGGATAATTGTGATGTTTTATGAAGTGTGACACCTATGTGATTCCTTTTACATGATTAAATTAATCGTTAAATTCGTAGGATTTAAAGGGTCTTACACTATTCTCTGAGGTTGATCCTCTTTGGCAGTCATTGCTTGAAGCATTTTTATGATTTTGGCCACAGATTCTCGAAGCTCGTCGATGTCCCATTTCATCTTCTTGTTGTACCCCAATTTTTACCACTGAGATCCCATCATATCTTAAATATTAGGATCATCATTATCATCATAATCATCATGCATTTATCATTTGCTAACAAAAAATACAAAAAAAATATTGTTTGTTGCTTGTGTCCCAAGACAGGAGACTAATTAGGAAGAGACTGAGCAAATTAGGGTTTTGAGGCCCATAAATAAATCCAACATTCTTTTATGATTCAAAGGATTCTCTAATAAATATCAAAGTCCAAGGATGGTTCAATGCAATATCAATCACGTTCAAGTTCATCAGAAGCTCCAATTAGGGTTTTTGACCTAGTTCCACTTGAGGGCTGACTTTTAATCAGGACATGACTCCAAGGCTCAAACTATGATTCAAGGACATCGAGATCAATATTATAATCCATTCCCATCATTCATTTGAGGAGGAGGCCTTGATTCCTTTGAAAATCACAAAATTGCGGTTCATTTGGAAAAAGTCAATTGTGCAAGTCAACCTTTGACTTTTGAGAAAAATGGTCAACTATGGACTTTTAAGGATCCAAATCATCATCATATGGTTATTTAAGACATTTGATCAAAGAAAATTCAAAGAATTCATCAAGAATCAAAAAGTCAACAAAAGTCAAAATTAGGGTTTTAAGTGATTCTTAACATAATTTTGGGAATTTCAAATTTTGCCTACAAACTTAAAAATCTCCAAACATTGTTAGAAAGTATAGGATAAATATTTCTAGTATCGTCTCATCAGGGATTGATGCGATATTATCGCCGTTCTACAGCTTAGTGTACTTTGAGTTAAGATTCGGGATGTTTTTAGTGTCATAAAAGATAAATAGCATGAAAAGAAAGTAACGACAAGAATTTAGGATTTAAAAACGGTTTGGTAAAACTGTGTCAAGATTAGTTTTCGTTAGCTTGCTTTTGTATATACTCTGATGATCATGTATATGAACATATCAATGATTAATACAATCACGTATCCTCTCGATACTGTTTATCTCTAAAGCAGTGTCGTGATTGTTATTATATTAACCGTCAGATGATCTCTCATGCCGACAGTTGACATAATAACCTTTAAAGTTTGATACAAGTGATTATCAACTCACAAATCTATCTCTAGAGTTTGATTGTTGATAGATGAATACCCTTTTGGTCAAGATTTGAAACATATCTCTCAATAGTGTATCAAAACAACATATAAACATGAATACAAAGATATTCACCATATATTAATCACCAACAAGGTTCATATACAAAAGATCAAGCTAAATACATACTCTACAAGCTAACTACCTCTAATCTTGACACATGAGGAGTTTAGCTATCCATAGCTTCAACAACAAACATCAACACAAGACCTCCTAGCATAGAAATTCAAAGATGATGAAGAAAAATGCTTGAGAAATCTTGAAGATTTATGATTTTTTTCTCTCCTCTTCTCTTGCCCTAGAGTGTATGGTTGGTAATAATGAAAAGAACAAGATAAGGATCCTCCAAAATATCTCTAAGTTCCTAAAAGTAGTCACTTGAAAAAGTACCGCCGCTTAGCGCCCAGACTGCCGCTAAGCGGAGCACCAAAAATATCTGCTTCCACGCTGGAGACCGCTAAGCGGGCTGAGGCCGCTAAGCGGGACTTGCTGAGCACAAATTTTCCTCTCGCCCCTGGAAAGCGCGCTTAGTGGCCGCTGAGCGGCCCTTGCTGAACCAAACTTCTTCATTAAGCCTCCAAACTTGCTCCAAATTGCATCCTTACCTCCTATTACTTGCCAAAATGCATAGAACCTACAAAAAACATAAGAAAAGCTTAAAAAATACTATACTTACTACTAAACTCGATTTTATTTATTTACACTATTACGAACCGAAATTAAATAGAAAAGTAATGAGAAAAGTTATCGAAATACCGCAAAAGTTTATCAACAAATATCCACATTTTGGATTCTAACAACTCTCCCCAACTTTGACCTTTGTTTGTCCTCAAACAAGAACAACTCAACAAGCACAAACAAAATAGTATTTACAAGGTTAGCAACATAAAGAGAATGGTTCAAACTTGACTTACATGCATGCTCCATAACCATCCCTTGCTTGTACAAGATCAAAACATGAATATGAGCTAGGTTCTAAATACAAACACTTCACCACACTTGCATTTATCAAAATGATGTTCAAACTTGAATCACCTACAATCAACTTCAAAAATGAAGGACAAAGTGCTATAATCATGTTAGCACAAGGGACTTATCACTCTCCCTAGCAATTATGCACATTCAAGACAATTCATACATTCATCTAACTAAGTAACAAAAGTGATAGAAACAAAGATCACGAGGGCTTTTTCGGTTGTAACTTGGCTTGGTTCCAAACAAGTGTCATTTCTACATGGCCAATGAATCAAAAAGGGACAATTGCATGAAGAGCATTTATTGAATCACACTATTTACACAAAAATTCTTATTTCTCCCTTTTGACTTTACAACACTACAATGCATTCTTTCTTTTATCTTTGATTTTACATCTCATTGAACTTTTTCTTTTCTTTTTCATATTATTCTTTTTTCTTTTTGAATGCATTGTTCTATTATACCACCATTTCCTTTCTTTCTTTTTCTCAAGTAAACTCCTCTCTCCCCAACTTTGAACAATTCAACAATTCAACACAATTATGCTCTTCATTTAAGGTTTAAGTGTAATTGGGTTAAGTGTCTACCAAAGAAAATATTTTCCAAGTGAGTCAAAAGTTTTCTTTATTTGCTTTTCTTCAACAAACTTAATAAGGGAATACTTACTAGCTTGTCGGTTCTCATTCGAATCACTTGGCAACATCAAAATTTAAGGCTCAAAATTGGTTTCAATTGATCACACTCTCACATGTGGCCTTTTGGAAGGTGGTTTTTCTCGTATTACACAAAAAAAATTGCCTCGATCACTTCTAAGTTCTAACACTTTAAACAAAGCAGATTAAGCATGAATCGTCCCAATTAACACCAATTGCTAGCACACACAAAAGTTTCTAGTACACAATGGAAAGTCCTCTCACTTATGTAGTTATGTCCTAACTTGATTCAAATATGAACAAAATCTTTCAAATGCAAAGTGATGACAAGTTTTTGTATAAAGCACCTAAATCATATTCACACTAATATCTACAAAGCAAGAAAATCGTTACCTTAGCATGCACCGCATCAAGAGCATTATCATCACCATCCAACTTTGATGTTACCACTCTTTGATGAGACTTTGCTTGCTTGAGTTTTTTTTCTATTCATCACAAGGACAAACAACAACAAAATTTCTTATACTTACTAATATTATGTTCAAACATAATTACTACTATTATATTATTAGTACTATTATAATATTACTAGCACTACTTATTATATTTACTATAACTATATTATATAACTACACAAACTTAACACTATAACAAAAACACAAAATATAACACACACCTAATATGATATAATATATTAGAGACAACTTGCCAATGGCAAATGCCTCAAAGATGTCTTAGTAGCACCATTTGCTACTTCATTACAACAAAACAAAACACATCCCTAAGGATGGTAACAAAATAATCCAACAACTAACTATTCAACACAAAATTAAAGTACTAGTAAACAAACACAATAAAACATAACAACATCACCAAAAAGGTATGTATCATCACTCATCACCATCCTCCTCTTCTTCGTGATTTCCTTCATCACCTTCTTCTTCATTAGCTCCTCCCCCATTCCTAAAGAATGGCCTATCCTCCGGATAGTTACAAATGGCCTCATACTGCTCATTTGTAGTAAAAGATGTCACACTGGAAGGATCGCTCATCTTCAGGTACAAGCGGTGCAAAGAGTCGTGAATGGTAGCCTCCGACCTGCGCAAAGCATCCATATAATCCCAACTATACCTGCAAGCCATTTGCTGATTATACCTTGCTTGGCCGGCAGGAGGAGCTACTGCTTCAGGTTGTGGTTGAAAACGACCCCTTCCCCGTGGAGAACAAAACCGAGCAACATAACTCTCATCCACCTTGCTAGTAATAGCCATCTGAACCTCATCTGGAATCTCCACCCTAGCCCTCCTGCACAATCCCATAATCAAAGCAGGATAAGGGAGTTGACCAGCAAGTCGACTCCCTAAAGGGTGCCCACTAGAAGCCACCTCTCGCATCTCCTCAGAAATAATCTGAGCAATGTCAATCTCTATACCTGTCATCATAGCAAATAACAAACAGGAGTTAGCTAAAGTGAGATCACTGTTGTGGCTCTTCGGCTTCAAGTTGTTCAGAAGCAAGGTAAGGTAGAGTTGAGCCATCTGATTCATGTTCCCTCGGTCCATCTTCACTGGTATGCCAGATGGGTTAAGAGAAAAACCACGACTCTCAAAAGAAAGAGCCTCTGCTACTTCATCCATATTCCACTGCTTTGCTCTATGTATCCTTGCATACTCACACCCATTTTCAGGAAAAGCCATTGGATCACCAAGGTAAGAACTAATAGCAGCCCGATTGAATGAAATGGCTCTCCCCCTCACAACTGTTTTGCGCACATACTTCGTATCTTCCGTTGGCATCGCATTCGCATAAAATTCCCTCACAATATCCACATTGATACGGGTACTCGGCTGTAAAAGAACATCCCACCTACGATTGTGCATGTTTTCCACAAATTGCCTATAATCCCCATTAGGCTTGAGGTCAAAGATTTTCTCCGGTAAAATTTTTCTTCCGCACAACCGTCCAAACCACTCTTGATGCTCAGCACTCAAAAACCTTGCATTGTCAAATTGGGGTGCTTCGGGAACGGGAGCTTGTCCAGAACTAGAGCCTGGGAATCGTCCTCTTTTGCTTCGGCTTTGGCGAGAAGTCATCTGCACATTACAACAAAAAGCACACCACACTGTTAAACACATAATATTGCAGTTAAACATAGCTAACTAATGGTGCTGGACCCCAACTTTGAATGCCTGAACTGAACTGAACCAGAAACAGAAACAATTTTCTGTCATCAGCATCCGCCGCTTAGCGGGGTTATGGCCGCTTAGCGGGGTTATGGCCGCTTAGCGGCCCTGCGATTTCTCAGAAAAATTCTGCAGCAATGCAGTCTGCTAAAACTTGCTAACTCCTACACTTTCTTCACTCCTTCTGCATCAAAATGGTGACCAGTGATGAATGCTAATACTAACTCTACTCCTAATCACTAAACTAACCTAATTTTTCACAAACTAGGGTTCTTAATACCCATTCCAGAATTCAATTCACAAAAACTACAACCTAATCACAATCTAAACCTAAAATCTATATATATGAACAATTCTAAACATTACCTACTACTACTATCAATTTACACAAACTTTTTCAAAGAAAATAAACAAACATTTACCTTGCAAACACAAATGAAAAAGAGAATTGATGGAGATGAGTTGAACACAAGAAATTCCTTCCAGAAATGGATGCAAAGATTGAATGAGGAAAAGAGGGAACTTGGAACACTTGAAAATTTGGGGTAAATGAGGTGGCTAGGGTTTCTGGCCGCTCAGCCCCTCATAACTTGTTTCTCTAATTACCTGGGCCGGGTCAGACCCTCTGGCCCACTAAATTTTTTTCTGCATTTTTGTTTGGCCGCTTAGCGGCGTGATGGCCGCTTAGCGGTATCAGTAAAATTCTGTTTTCTGCAGAATTCACAGCAGTCCCCCAAGCCCCGATTTTTCCCGACTTTCCTAACAGTCACAACACACACAAAGCATAAAATACTTACAATGTTGGGGTGCCTCCCAACTAGCGCTTTGTTTAACGTCGGTTAGCTCGACGGTCCGAGGCGGCTTTACGGATCAAAAATCGGAACGACTTCCGAACTTCGATCGACTTCACCACCAAGATACGGCTTGAGTCTTTGACCATTCACAGTCCAACTTTCATTTGTTGTCGGATTTTCAAGCACAACCGCTCCATAGTCTTTTACTTCCTTGATTCGAAATGGACCCGACCACTTCGACTTTAATTTGCCCGGAAACAACTTCAACCTTGAATTAAACAATAGAACCATTTGACCTTCTTTGAACTCCTTCTCCACAATCTTTTTATCATGATACCCCTTCACTTTCTCCTTGTAGATTTTGTTGGATTCATAGGCTTGTAATCGCAATTCTTCCATTTCAAGCAATTGCAATCTTCTCATTTCACCACTTGCCTTAGGATCAAAGTTAAGCAACTTCAAGGCCCAAAATGCCTTATGCTCCAATTCCACAGGTAAATGACAACTCTTCCCGTAAACCATTTGAAACGGAGTAAAACCAATCGGTGCCTTGTATGCCGTACGGTAAGCCCATAAAGCATCATCCAACTTTTGTGACCAATCCTTTCTTGACGAAGAAACTGTTTTTTCCAAGATTCTTTTAATTTCTCGGTTGGAAACTTCGGCTTGAACATTAGCTTGTGGATGATAAGCCGTTGTTACCTTGTGCTTCACACCATATTGTTGTAAGACTTTTTCAAGTTGTGTGTTGCAAAAATGTGAGCCACCATCACTAATGAGAATCCTTGGTGTTCCAAACCTTGTAAAAATGTTTTTCTTCAAGAACTTGATTACGGTCTTTCCATCCGCCTTTGGACATGCTATTGCTTCTACCCACTTTGAAACATAATCAACCGCAACCAAAATATACTCACAACCAAAAGACGAAGGAAATGGTCCTACAAAGTCTATTCCCCAACAATCGAACACTTCCACTTCTAACATGTTTGTCAATGGCATTTCATTCCTTTTGCTCTCTCCACCACTTCTTTGACAATTGTCATAACTTTGTGCATGCAAGTAGGCATCTTTGAATAACGTAGGCCAATAGAACCCGGATTGAAGAACTTTTGCCGCCATTCTTTGTCCACCATAGTGTCCACCATAAGGTGAGTTATGACAATGCCACAAGATTCTCATTGCTTCTTCCCTTGTCACACATCTCCTTAACACACCATCCACCCCAATTTTGAACAAGTATGGATCATCCCACACATAGAATTTGGCATCATGAAGGAACTTCTTTGTTGCACTTTTACTCCAATCTTCCGGCATCCAACCCGATGCCTTGTGATTAGCCATGTCAGCAAACCACGGCCTTTCTTCCACCATGAACAACTTTTCATCCGGGAATGATTCCAAAACCTCTTCTTCTTTGTTTGTTACCTCTTCATTCACCAACCTTGACAAATGATCCGCCACCAAGTTTTCCGCTCCTTTCTTGTCTCTAATCTCTAAGTGAAATTCTTGTAGCAACAATATCCACCTGATGAGCCTTTGTTTTGAATCCGGCTTGGTAAGCAAATACTTTATCGCTGCATGGTCAATGTAAACAACAACTTTCGAACCAATTAGATAGGACCTAAATTTTTCTAATGCATATACAATAGCTAGTAGTTCTTTTTCAGTTGTTGCATAATTAACTTGTGCCTCATTAAGAACCTTACTAGCATAATGTATAGCATGAAAAAATTTTCCTTTCCTTTGACCCAACACCGCTCCTACCACATAATCACTAGCGTCACACATTAGTTCAAAGTCAAGTTTCCAATCGGGCGCTATGATTATGGGTGCGGTAGTCAATCTTTGTTTCAATTTATTAAAAGCTAAAAGGCATGCATTATCAAAAACAAAAGACTTATCTTTGTTGAGCAAGTTGCTCAAAGGCTTTGCAATCTTTGAAAAGTCCTTAATAAATCTTCTACAGAATCCCGCATGGCCTAAGAAGCTTCGAATTCCTTTGACATTTGTTGGCGGTGGCAACTTCTCAATAACCTCCACTTTTTCTCGGTCGACTTCAATTCCTTTGGAAGAAACTTTGTGACCAAGAACTATGCCTTCGGTAACCATGAAATTGCATTTTTCCCAATTAAGGACCAAGTTGGTTTCAACACATCTTTTCAACACGGCATCCAAATTCTTCAAACAAAGATCAAATGAAGCTCCAAAAATGGAGAAGTCATCCATGAAAACTTCCATTGTCTTTTCTATGAAATCCGAGAAGATAGCTTGCATACACCTTTGGAAAGTGGCTGGTGCATTACACAACCCAAACGGCATTCGCCTATAAGCAAAAATTCCAAAAGGACAAGTGAACGCCGTTTTCTCTTGATCTTCCGGATTGACTGAAATTTGGTTGTATCTGGAATAGCCATCCAAGAAACAATAGAACTCTTGACCCGATAACCTTTCCAACATTTGGTCCATAAAAGGTAAAGGGAAGTGATCTTTCCTAGTAGCTTGGTTAAGCTTTCGGTAATCAATACACATCGTCCAACCCGTCACGGTCCTTGTCGGAATCAACTCATTCTTTTCATTTGTGATCACGGTCATTCCTCCTTTCTTTGGTACCACTTGAACTGGACTCACCCATGCACTATCGGAAATAGGATAAATCATTCCGGCTTCCAATAGTTTCACCACTTCCTTTCTTACAACTTCTTTCATTGTAGGATTCAACCGGCGTTGAGGTTGAGCTACCGGTTTAAAATCCTCCTCCATCATAATTTTATGCATATAATAGGTCGGACTAATTCCTTTTAGATCGGAAAGAACCCATCCTATCGCCTCCTTGTTAGCTTTCAACACATGAATTAATTTCTCTTCCTCCTTCTTTGACAATGAACCACTAATGATCACCGGCTTCTTACCACCTTCTTCAAGAAAAACATATTTCAAATGGGGTGGTAACATCTTCAATTCTAACTTAGTTTCCTCTACCTTTAGCTCATCTTTCAACTCCTCCATCTTTGCTTCCAAAGGACTTACCTATTCAAAAACATCAAGATCTCTCAAACACTCTTCAATCTCTTTTTCTTCTTCTTCATTGAGAACATCAAGAGCTTTGGTTAGTGTTTTCTCAAGAGGATTGAATACATGAGCTCGACTTTCAACTTGCATGATAACTTCCTCCATAGCATCAATTCTAAAACAATCACTTGTATCATTTGGATGTTTCATTGCTTCCGAGAGATCAAAACACACTTCCTCATCTTGGAACCTCAATTTCATCAAACCATCATCAATGTCTATCATCATCCTTGCTGTTATACCCCAAAATTTGCCCGCATCTTTTTTCAAGAAAAACTCCAATCTGAAAATTAAAAGTCTCATATAATCATGGATTTTTATTTCAACAAAGATCCTGATATATGAAATACTTAGTTTTTAGAATTCTTCTTATACAGTAATTTGGCTTGCAGTTGAATTTATTCTTACGCAAACGCCAAATGCTGTTTATTACTTCGCACATGCTATTTATTTATTTACAGATAAATAGTACTGACACAATTGGTACAGAGTTAAATCTTTTTGCAGGCGCAGAATCAGGAAACTCAGACTGTACTGGTAACAAGTAGATTATTATTATCTTTTGTTTCCCACTAATTTTGGTACTATATTCCATTATTTTCAAAAATCTTTTCAAATCTCTTTTTCAAAAATCAAATCTCTCTTTTTCCCAACACTATCTCCACTTTCTTTCAAATCTTATTTCCACTCAAATTTTCTTTTTGTACGGAATCACATCATTCCCCAACGTCTCTATCCTTCTTTCCATTCTATAAATACCTCCCATTTTCTTCCATAAAATCTCACATCAAATTCTAATTCATCTCTCAAATTTCTACTTCATAATCCATCCTTTCTTCTTCCCCGACAAAATGGCAAAGCGGTGGGAAACGTGTTTTCTTATGGTCATCACCATTGCTACGGTGATCATGTCTTTCTTCTGTCTACATAGCCCGGAACACTGTGGACCTGGGATGCTTATGCTCCCAATCATCTACATGTTACTATTTGTAGCATGGGTTATCAATCGTCATTCTTAAAATTTGCCGTATTTCTTATTTCTTAAATGTACCGTTTATTCGTCGTACTGTTCAATATAGTATGTAATATTTGTACTGTCAGTATTAAATGTTGTACTATTTGTCATAATATTTCTTAATTACTCAGATAATATTTTATGTGTTTTCTGCCAGTCAAATATTCATTTTTCTGTGCATTAAATGATTTTCAGGGTTATTATCGGTAATTTTGTCCGCATACAGTAAATATTAGTTATTTATTATGTCTGTGTTTTTAACAAGTCATGTAAATAACTTTCATTTTTCACATAAAACAAAAACAACAAAAAAAGAAAATTAACTTTGACTGTTGATTTTTCACTCTAACTGCTAGGTCAATACCTGAACAGTCAGTCGACAGCCAAACTGCTGGCAGTATAATTCTCAGTGTTTTGTACCATCAATCAAATCAATCTTTCACAATTCAAAATTCCAAGATTTTTGTTCTAGAAGTCTTCTGAATATCACGCGATTAGCAGAGACTCAACACTGCACAAAAATCAGGTACGCTTAACTGTCTCCTACATAAACAGTCCCTGACTAGGGTTTTCTTGTTTTTACAGGAGAAACAAGTTTTTGAGAGCTCAAATGGATTTCATACACATCCATATATCTCAAAGTACCATCATACAAATTTTCAAACTTCAATTCACTCAGACGCACCGTCTGCAGCTCAAACAGTCAACAGACGACCCGTTTGACCAAAAAAAGTCAACAGACAGTCAAAAATGAAATTTTTTGTCAAAGTCCATATTTTGTCAAAGGATTCATCATTTGATCATTGGATGATCATAATTCATCAAGGAAAGATCAAAAATCAACAAAACCCTAAGATTCAAAATTAGGGTTTTTGCCTGAAAAGTCAACTCAACTTTGACTGGTCATAACTCTCTCATCCTTCATCCCAAAAATTCAAACCAAAGCTCATTTTGAAGGAAATTCAATTATCTTTCAAATGCCATTGATCCCATGGTCATTGCATTCACCATTTGAAAAATATGATCAAAGACATTACAGGTCATTTTCAAAGTCAACAAAAAGACACTTTTTTCAAAAGGACACACAAGGAGCATAAAAAATCATTTTGAAATGAGACCAAATACATTGGTTAGAGGACTCTTTGAGGTTTCCAAAAAGTGCAAGATCTCCTTCATATGACAAAAATTGAGGGATTTACACCTTGTTGAAGTTGGCTAAATTTTGGAAAATGCATGAAATCAACATTGCTCAAAAATGTATTTTTTCCAAATGGGGCCAAGTTTTCATGGTTCAAACATCATTTCCATAATATTATGGGCCTCCCACGACCAAGACTAAGCCCATAACATTTTTCATCCATTTTTGCTTGATTTTTTCTTATTTTAAGATTAAATTAAAAGGAAAAATGAAAGGATAATGGATAGCTTGTATTCCAAGCATGACTCATCAATATGACTCATTCAACTCTGTCTCAAAGCAAAGTACAGCAGAGGGAGAGAAGAAAATCAAGCCATAGTGGCTTAAATGCCAAGCTACATATGTGGAAAAGTCAAGATTCTAGCAAAAGCACTTATTGCTTTCTAGCTTAGATTTTAAGCACCTCAATGCTTATAAATAGGCTAGCATACTTCAGTAACAAAAGAGACAAGTTCAGAAACAAAGCATTACTCATAATACACTTGTAACCACTTGAAAAAAATTCAAAGAAAATTCAAATTCGAATTTTTAATTTCAGTCAATTTCAATACAAACTAAGCATTCAAACATCATCTCTGAGCTTCACTGAAACTATTCCAATCAATTGCAAGTCTTAAACATCACTGAATCGAGCTACACAGGTCACGATTTGTCCAAACTAAAACTGACTTGTATCTCATAACACAAGCATATCTAGCACGATGTAGACATATATTTGGACTTGGTGTGGTGTGTAGATCATTTCTGGAACTTTAATTAAGTTTTAGACGCTTACACACGAAGTTACCATTTTAGGGTTCATAACCTAAAATTTAGGGCTTTCTGAAATAGGCAAAATTAGAGGTTCTAAGTGGTACCATTGAGTTCGTATGGCTCAGACGAGTTGAATGGATAGGTCGCGCCAAATTTCTTTTATGTCTAACCCCTATTCGTTATTTTCCAGGTTTAAGCTTCATCTATTACAGCGCTTTTGATAAGAAAGCGCTATTAAAAGTCCTGGCGAGAGGTTGAAGATGATGAGTTGTCCTCACCTCATTGGACAGCAAGCGCGCGTTTTTTTAAACTTAACCCTTGGTTTCAGTGTTTGCAGGCGCGTCATAATTGGTGGACCCTCACAATCTGAGCCATCTGATTTCATTTATTATCCATCCAACGCATCATAATGAGGACCTATCCCATGGACCTTATTTAATTTCCACACCTGATCAGTATCCTTTTATTTTCTATTTTTATTTTAATTTCTTTGTTAAATTAATTAAAAATAGTTTTAAAAATCCAAAAAATACACAAAAAATATCTTTAGACTACTAAAATAATATATTATTTTCTGATATAAAAATATTTTATTTTCTTTCAAAATTTCAATATTTTGCATAATTAATTAGTATATATTTATATATTTGCTTCTTAATTATTCTAACCAATCAAAAAATCATAAAAAAAATTGTTCTTAATGTTAAATATTGTTTATATATTATAAACTAATTTTGTACATATTTTGAATAATTTTCTTTTTAAGTTTTAATTATTTGTGTAATTATTTGCATAATTATGTTTTAATTAGCTTAAATCAATTTCAAATCAATTTCCAAAAATTCCAAAAAATTAGTTTTGTTTTAAAATTAATTAACAAATATTTTGTACATATTTTAAACTTAATTTCTAGGTTTAAATCTATTTTCATCTTTTTCTTCATTTTAATTTAATTAATCATGCATTAATTATAATTAAAATCAATCATAAAAAATCCAAAAACATGCCTTTTATTTTTCTTGCAATTTAAATTCCTAGATAAATGTATAGGATGTCAAATTCATGTAAATAGGCTAGTTTACATTTCCTGCACAATCGATGTAATAGCGTAGATTTACTTTCCGCACTTTACATTTCCGCATTTTAATTTCCAGCAAATATAAACTGCGTGTATGTCAAAGATAAAATTGAACCGTTAGATCACTAACTTCAAAGATAAAATATCTGAATCCAATCACAATCACACTTGCACCTTTTAAGGTAATCCCTTCTCATTCTTTTCAAAATCAAAGTCAAAATTCTACTATTTTGAGTACAAAATCGAACCTTGCGTTTATATCTGGTGAAAGGATAGATTTTTAAAGGAAATAGGATAAAGACCTTACAACTCAAGGTAGACCTCCTAGTTTGCTTGCTCAAATCAAAACAAACAAAATTCTCATACACTGTTGTTTTTCAAAACAAAACTTTCAAAAAAGACAATACTTTGTATACATCCAAACACGGATCATTACAAAGTTAACGTTCTTTTCAAAGCATCTTTCGAAAGATAAACAAGCATTTTGTATACATCCACACACGGATCATTACAAAATTCAATTTACAAAAGTATTTGAAACCACATATGAGCATTCTAAAGCAATTGAAAAGTGATCGAAAAACAAGTGAGCTAAGCAAACTTAAGAGCCCATGGATAACCATGGATACAAAGGGTGCTAACACCTTCCCTTTGTATAACCTACCCCCTTACCCAGAATTTCTTAAAGGTCTTTTTTCTGTTTCTTTTATAAACCTTTCCTTAATTGGATAAAATAAAAGGTCGGTGGCGACTCTGTGAATTTTCAAAAATGCGAAAGCATTAAGCGATAAAAAAGAGTCAGTTCACGTATCTCTACAGAACAGAGGTATGGCCCGGGATTAAAAAAACGGAGGTCCACACTTGCCGTCTTCATAAAAGGTCTTCCTAGAATCAATGGGGTATCAACATCTTCCTCCATATCAATGACAACAAAATCAACCGGAAAGAAGAACTTGTCAACTTTCACAAGCAAATCTTCCGCTATCCCAAAAGGCATAGTTGTAGACTTATCGGCTAATTGAAGTGTCATTCTTGTATTTTTCATATCAACAATGCCTAACCTCTTGACCATGGATAAAGGAATCAAATTGATACTTGAACTCGTGTCAACCAAGCCTCTTCCAATATGAATGTCACCAATAGTAACCGGCAAAGTAACTCTTCCCGGATCTCTTTCCTTCCTTGGTAAAGTACTTTGAATGATGGCACTACATTTAGCATCTAGGACAACTGTTTCGGGCTCAGTATAACTTCTTTTCTTTGTGAGGATGTCCTTCATAAACTTGGCATATTTTGGCATTTGCTCTAAAGCTTCACCAAAAGGAATATTAATTTGCAATTGCCTAAATATGTCAAGAAAACGAGCATATTGCCTCTCATTATCTTTCTTTGAGGGAGCATGAGGGTAAGGTAAATTACGAACGGGAGGACTCATAACTTTCTTCTTCCCTTCTTTAATCTTTCTCTTTTTCTCTCTATTTTTTTCTTTTTCTTCCTCACTTTTTTCTTCACTCTCATTTTCAACTAAGACTCCCTCATTTTTCTTTGGTTCTACTTCACTTTCTACCTCTTTCTCCTTTTCTATCCTAACTTCCTCCTCCTCAACTTCCTTCTCCAATTCACTTTCAAGCACCCTCCCACTCCTAGTTACAACCGCTTTGCAATGCTCCTTAGGATTGGTTTGAGTGTTTGCCGTGAATGATGGTCCGGTTTGCTTCTCGGCGAGTTGTTTCGCAAGTTGGCCGACTTGAGTCTCTAAATTCTTTATTGCCGCTTTATTACTCTTTTGATTTGCCATTGATGCTTGCATGAATTGATTTAGAGTCTCCTCCAACTTTGAAGGCTTGTCTTGAGAAGGTGGTTGTTGTTGATAAGGACTTTGTCTTTGTTGATAATTATCTTGTCTCCACCCTTGGCTATATTGTGGTGCATTAGGCCTTTGTTGGTATCCACCTTGGTTTTGGTAAGGAGCTTGTCTTTGTTGATAGCCTCCTTGATTTTGATTCGCCATGTAATTCACTTCATTCACCGGTGGACAATATCCGGTAGGGTGGTCTCCACTACAAAGCTCACACGAAGCAACTTGTTTGTTCTTGTTAGGATCATGTAATTCCTTGAGTTGTTGAGGTAACCTTGCCATTTGTTTCGTGAGCTCCTCCACTTGTTGAGAAAGAAGCTTGTTCTGAGCAAGAATATCATCATTGGTTCCTAATTCAATAAGCCACGGTTTCTTTTGAACAACTCCTCGGTTATGTTGCACCTGATGATCATTTCTGGCCATTTTCTCAATTATCTCTATTGCCTCCTCTACTGTCTTAGCCATCAAGGAACCTCCAGCTGTAGCATCTAGCAGAAGCTTAGGTTGTGGTTGTAAGCCATTACGAAAAATGTGAATCTGAGTAAGTTCATCAAATCCATGACTAGGACACTTTCTCAACATTGACTTATACCTTTCCCATGCCTCATTAAGAGTTTCATTCACGCCTTGAGAGAACACTGAAATTGCTGTTTTTGCTTCAAGTAACCGTGACTGAGGGAAGAACCTATCAAGAAACTTTTCTTCTAACTCATTCCAATTTGTCATGGTTTGAGTGGGTTGGTCTAGATACCAATCCTTTGCTTTGCCGATCAAGGAGTGAGGGAATAATCTCTTAAACACCTGCTCTTCCTCTCTTTCAGGGGCTCCGACTGCTCCAGCAATTTCATAAAACTTTGTCAAGTGTGTATATGGGTCCTCATGATCAAGTCCTGCAAAGGGACTAGCATAAAGTAGCTGAAGAATGCCAGCCTTCATTTCAGAATTTCTTGCATTGTTGTCATTTCGTGCAAACTGGGCTGCTCTTCTCGGACTGTTAGCACATGGTGCTCTAGGTGGTGGTGGTGGTGGCGGTGGGTCATGTTCTCCATGCCCTGCCATCTCTTCTTATATAACTTGTGGTGCTGATGAAGTAGTAGCTTCTTGGGCTAATCTTCGTTCTTTGGCTAGTTTCCTTCTTCTCCTGGTTTTACTGTTCAATCTCCTTGCGGTTCTTTCAATTTCTAGATAAAAAAGAAGCTGATCTGCTGGTACACTCCCACGCATAAACCAGAGCTGAAACACTAACCAAAAAGTGAGCACAGACTAGGCAATAATACTAATATTTATACTCAAAACACACAAAAACTATTGCTATGCTTATAATATCTTAACGCCAATCCCCGGCAATGGCGCCATTTTGTTAGAAAGTATAGGATAAATATTTCTAGTATCGTCTCCTCAGGGATTGATGCGATATTATCTCCGTTCTACAGCTTAGTGTACTTTGAGTTAAGATTCGGGATGTTTTTAGTGTCATAAAAGATAAATAGCATGAAAAGAAAGTAACGACAAGAATTTAGGATTTAAAAACGGTTTGGTAAAACTGTGTCAAGATTAGTTTTCGTTAGCTTGCTTTTGTATATACTCTGATGATCATGTATATGAACATATCAATGATTAATACAATCATGTATCCTCTCGATACTGTTTATCTCTAAAGCAGTGTCGTGATTGTTATTATATTAACCGTCAGATGATCTCTCATGCCGACAGTTGACATAATAACCTTTAAAGTTTGATACAAGTGATTATCAACTCACAAATCTATCTCTAGAGTTTGATTGTTGATAGATGAATACCCTTTTGGTCAAGATTTGAAACATATCTCTCAATAGTGTATCAAAACAACATATAAACATGAATACAAAGATATTCACCATATATTAATCACCAACAAGGTTCATATACAAAAGATCAAGCTAAATACATACTCTACAAGCTAACTACCTCTAATCTTGACACATGAGGAGTTTAGCTATCCATAGCTTCAACAACAAACATCAACACAAGACCTCCTAGCATAGAAATTCAAAGATGATGAAGAAAAATGCTTGAGAAATCTTGAAGATTTATGATTTTTTCTCTCCTCTTCTCTTGCCCTAGAGTGTATGGTTGGTAATAATGAAAAGAACAAGATAAGGATCCTCCAAAATATCTCTAAGTTCCTAAAAGTAGTCACTTGAAAAAGTACCGCCGCTTAGCGCCCAGACTGCCGCTAAGCGGAGCACCAAAAATATCTGCTTCCACGCTGGAGACCGCTAAGCGGGCTGAGGCCGCTAAGCGGGACTTGCTGAGCACAAATTTTCCTCTCGCCCCTGGAAAGCGCGCTTAGTGGCCGCTGAGCGGCCCTTGCTGAACCAAACTTCTTCATTAAGCCTCCAAACTTGCTCCAAATTGCATCCTTACCTCCTATTACTTGCCAAAATGCATAGAACCTACAAAAAACATAAGAAAAGCTTAAAAAATACTATACTTACTACTAAACTCGATTTTATTTATTTACACTATTACGAACCGAAATTAAATAGAAAAGTAATGAGAAAAGTTATCGAAATACCGCAAAAGTTTATCAACAAATATCCACATTTTGGATTCTAACAAACATGAAAGTTGTAGATCTTGACAAAAAAATAACTTATCACAATGCAACTTTTGGCTAAAAGTGGTTATTTTGAGAGATTTTGGATTAAGAAGGATTATGTTCAAAAGATTTGGAAACATTCTAAGTGTTTTCACCTAGTTCTTCTTAACTTTAAGGCCTTTTTTCTCCATGATCCAAAAAGAGTTTGAGAAATTTTTAACAAGTGAATTGAAGTATGTAGCAAGGGCTTTCCAAAGAGACCACTAGCATGAAAATCCATGGCTTGATCAATGAGTTATGATTTTGTGAACAAGGCACCATGACACTTGAATTTAAGCCATTTTTATGAAGAACATGAAGAACAAGTTTGAGATTTGTCCAAAATCTGAAGAAAACTCCCAAGTACAGCCCCTCTAACTTTTTTAAGAGGCCATAATCAGAAGATTACACTCTCTTTTGAGCTATGGACCAAGTGTTTTATGCATTGTCCAAGTTTCATTTCATTTGTGTACAAAAGCTAAGACTTCATCCTTGAAACGTAAGCTTTATGCACAAAGTCAATGCAATGAACTCCCAATTTGTTTTAATCTGATCACAAGCAACCCTAAAGCTCAGACACAACATGTTTAAAGTGTCTAACAACTTCAAGCATGTTTGTACCTTCCATGGGAAATCCAATTTTCTCATTTCTTCACAAACAATCAAAGAGGTACAAAGATCACATGGGAGCTCAAAACTCTGAGATCTTTCCCTCCACAAACCCTAATTTATGCCTATAAATAGAGAGCATTGCTCATTGCATCCCTTACACCAGAATTCTCCAAGTCATACCTCACTTGAAACTCTCATTTTCCTTATCTTTGCACTTTTCAAGTGAATTTGAGTTCTGAAAGTTCTGGGTGTCAACTAAAGGTTTAGACAACTTCTAAACATCATTTAGAAGTTGTCCATACCTTCCTCAACCTCTCAAAATTCCCCTAACAAAAAATCACTTTTCAACCTCCATTAAAGGTTCATTCAAGCTCATAACTTGCTAAAATCCAAACCAAACACTTACCAACCAAATTAACCTTTCCAATAGCTTCTATTAATCATATAGAAGCTATCCATAACTTCCAAACACTTACCAAAGGCCCCAAACAGAAAATCATCTTTCAAAACTCCATTAAAGTACCTCTTTGAACCAAACTTGTCAAAATCAATTTGGCTCGTGCGTTTTCAGGCTTTTGTGTTAGATACCTTCTATATCATACATAGAAGTTATCCAAACACCTGTTTTGAATATGTAACACCTGGAATCCATAGTTCCAGTCATAACTTTTTTGCTTTGTAGGTGAAATCGTGTTTGAATTTGCAGGGGTCCTCAAGGAGTTCTAAGCGCCCAGAAAGCTTTATTGGACATCACTAAAGGATTCCATATTGAATTGGCAGCCCAGAAACACCTCCAATCAAGAGTTTGATCCTCACTTTCAGAGGTATTTGGCTTGAACTCGAGCATACTTTTTATGCATTGTTTCTTGCATTTCTTGATACCAATCTGTTTAGAATCATGTAAGGAACAAAAGCCCTAAACTCTTAAAGCCTGATTCTTTGAAATGATCATTTAATTTGAATTTGAAATTTTAGGATTCTTCATGTTTTTCCATAAATTCATATTCATCTCTGATTGTTAATGTTAGTTAATTATATGGTTATATTCGTGATTAAATGCTGATCACTTTAGAGTCTTAATTTGTCAAATTTGATTAAGTTTTGAGAAAGTTTGAATTTGTACAAATTGTTGTTGTTCTTGGCGCGAGGAAGAAGATGAAGTCTGAAAATTTTTCCATTCATGACCAAGTTTATTTTATATTTATTGCAAGGTGTTTCAATAACGAATACATCGTTTCAGCTCACTTGGTCACTACACTTGTACTCAGTGCGTGCCCAAGGTCTAGGGTTCAAATCCCTCTCGCCCCAGACCTTTTGCTTTTATTTTTTTCCATGTTTTCACTCTTTGATTAAGTGTTATGTTAAACTGAATGGGCTCTATGATTAGATGTACACGCTTGGCCCAATGGCTAATGTTTTGTGCTACAATGGTGAGGGCGTGGGTTCAAGCCTTGGCTCCCACAAATCCATAATTTTAATTACTTGTTTTTTTTAGTTTTTATTAAACTTCAAAAAATCATTAAAAAATAGGAAAATTAATCTTTTTAATCCCTACTTTTTTGTTTGCTTTATTTGTTTTGTGTATTTTCATACCATGTTAAAAATCCCAAAAAAATATTTAATATTTTATCATTTAAAAAATTAAATCAAAAACATGTCCTTTTATATTGAAAAATCAACTAAAAAATCATTTTGTTTTGATTATTTCTTTTATAGAACTTTATGTATGTTTTTGTAAATATTTGTTTAGGGTTAGAATAGGATGTCTTTGACTTCTTCATGTACCCTTAGACCACTTCTCTTAAAGAAATTGGTATTTGACAATTAAAATCAATTAGGTTTAGGTGTTTATGATTAAACCCTAATTTGAAAACTCTAATTCAAAAATCCTAGGTTTAAAATCCTAACCCAAAAAGAAACATGTTGATCTTTGTTTATCCATGTTTAATAAGGTTTATTATCTTGTACATACTTGTTAATTTAAAAAATCTTTGTTTTGTACTTAATGAGTGGCTTTTGTTGGTTTTCTATAATCTATGCACATTCGCCAACCAGATTCAACTCTTTTGGTTATAGTTTCTCCTTTCTCGTTAATTCGTTGTATTAGCTCCCCTCCTTGTGAACGAGTACTTGGCATACAATCGTACAAAGAGAAAGGAAAGAATTGCCCTAGTCTCTACGGTGTAACAGTGAGTTACGATATCGACTTAAATAGTCCCCGGCAACGGCGCCAAAAACTTGATTGCGACTTTACGTGTCTATAAATCTGATAACTGCAAGTGCACAGTCGTGTCGTGTAGTCTTAAAAGATATCGAATCCACAGGGACTATGAATCGATCTACCGTTATCTAAGGTTACTATGTAAAGCTAAGGCTACTAATATTTTGATTGTTCCTAAGGGGAAATTAAATTGTGAAGTCTAAGAAATAATAATAATAATAAACGGATATTAGTATGTATTTCGTCTAACCTAGGTGATCCGAAGGTCCATTGGCTATGGTTCTTATTTAATTAAAAATCTTTATTAATTATGTCATTTAAAAGTCCTCCTCTCAAACTCTCGCTGTGCTGATTTAGACTACTATCCTAACTCGTAATGTACGCTCTCGCCATCCCATTAGATTTAGAAAAGCTTTTTGAAAATAACATAGTTAATAAAATGCTCGCTTTATGAAGACGTTATCTACTTAAATCTCCTAGTCTCAAACTCTCGCTCTGTTGACTCTGATCATGCTAGTATTCCCTAACGTACGCTTTCGCCATCCCGCGTCATATGTTACTAGCATTAACATGCATGTCCATTCCCCAAATTATAATACTCATTTCCTTCTTTCCATTCAAAAAGTTAATCAGGCAAGTTAATTCCCCAACATCCTTACGTTACACACAATGTTTCTCGAAGAAAGATGGATAACCTTGAGCAGGGACATGAGAAGTGTAGCGGTGAAATTGGTGAGACTAAGGCCATGGGAAGACCTGGCTCATTTTTTAAATAGATTCGTCACTGCGCTTTGTTGTTTTTCTAAAAGGAATGGGTGAAAGAGCGAATAAAACCCACAGAAGTTTTTAAAATCAAAACTTATAAACTTATCAGAGTTCTGACTACAGAGAGTTTGTTATACAAGAGGAAGGTTTTAAGCACCCCTCATATCCATGGTACTCCATGGGAACCTCTTTGAAATATTGTTTCTTTTGTTTATCTTTTGTACATACATTTTGAAAATCACATGTGAAAAACTTGTTTAAATAGATTATGGGGATGAGAAAAGAATGTTTTAAAAGTGAGCTCGGTAAGACATCACATCTCAGGCCTACATACCCTTATTTAAAGAAGAAGGAAGTCAGAGCTTTTGTAGTTCCTCTTAAAAGAAAAATAAAAGGGGGGCCAAAGTGGCCAAAATATTTTTGGGTGTTGAAATATTTTTGAAAAAGATCAGGCTTTAAAATACCTAATAAGTTTAAAAGGTTAAGCTTTAAAATACTTAACAACTTTAAAACAAAAGGGACCAAACTTTAAAATATGATAACACGAATTTATATCATATATTTAGCTTAAAATCCATAGATATTATTAGTATTTTTATTTAATTATATTGTTTTATTATGATATTATGCGGGTATTTGCGATGTTTCAGGTATTACGTTTGTATTGAGACTATTTGTGAAAAAGAGAAGAAATGGAGCAAAAATCTTTCATATTTATAAAAGAGAGGTGCTGAAGTCAAAAGAGGGTGCAAAGAAGACCCAAATGTCTAAAGATGGAAGCCCAGCCCACGAAGGAGCTGGAAACAACCACTTCAGCACGTGGAGACGCCCGTCTCCAATGCCTCCTTGCCACATCATGAAGAGGAGACCTTCGTCTCCAACCCTTCCTAAAAAAGCTCCACTTGAGACGCACGTCTCAAGTCTGTTTGCCAAGTCTCCTGAAGAAGTGGAGACATGCGTCTCCCAAGTCTAAGTTAGAAGGTGCTATATTCACGAAACGAAACTGCCTACGCTCAGCTATAAAAGGAGACTGATACTTCAGTTTCCAGGGTCTGAATTTTGACCAACAAAGTGCTGCCGAATTTATTTTCAAGCATTATATTTTCTTCGCATTTTTATTCATTGCTTTCTTTTTCCCACAGCAATTTCTACACCGGAAATTGTTGTGAATTTTCATAGATCTAACCTTACGTTAGATTTAGTTTTTATTTTCCTTGCTTTAATTTTACGCCCGAATAATATTTGAAGAACGATCCAGCCAGCCTGTGGTGGAAGTTCGAGTACTTCAAGATTCAAGTTTATTTCAGATTTATTTTATTCAGGTTTCTTATTTACCGCTTTTATTATATTTGCCTGCATGATATATTGTATGCCTTTTAATATGCCTTTTATTATAAACCGAACCGATTTATGCATGTTTAACCGTATCAATATGTCTGGCTAATTTATTAAGATATCGGTATGTAAAGTAAGTTAACTGTCATGTATTGAATTCTTTGTTTTTAATATGCAAAAAGGATTTTTATGAGATTAAATGTCATGTATAATATATAATGCAACGTGATGCCATGTGCGGGCTCCAAAAGATTGATTTAAAATGATACGGGTGATCGAATGACAAAACGGGTAAGATCCTTACGATAGGATAGTTCTAGGCTTTTACCCAAAAATCCCCTCACATTGGACGGATCGATGGTTTTCTATTCTTTTTAGAACACTAATAGAGGCATAAACTCTTTTGACATTTCACTCCATGTATGGGCTATCCAATTTGGGGTGAAATCCCAAAGAATTTGCCTAGATACGTAATTGTTATCATCTAGAAGTTTTAAGAGGTGTTGCATTTCGGTTATATCTCCCCTAAGTACTAATTTGTATTTATAGCGCCTATTATACCCTGGCTTAATATTTGAGATATTCCTGAGTATTTTTCGCTTCAAGGTTGCAAGTATGTTTTTGGGAAGTACCAAATTCATTGTCATGTCATAAACACATTATTTCTCTTTCAGCAAGAGGCAACATGCAATTGGATGACCAGCTTACTTTGCACATAAATCATGGTTATGTAAACCACATATTACATTAAATCTACATTTATTATTTACCAACCAATAACCACGCAACTTAATTGGACAAACATTTTCTTAATCGATTTCATCTCGTTTGAAATTCCGGAATAGAGGTCTATATTTACCACTTATTTTGCATCTCAATGTCACAAATGCACTTCTTCTATCAGAACCACTATCGAACCTTCCGATCACAACATCAAATCCCAATTTGGTGGCCCATGTACGAATCCATTATAGCATGCCATCACGGAATTCATACTCTTGTTCATTTATAAAATGGTTCTGAATATCTACAACCTTCACTAGGAGAGGTGAAGCATCTTGAGACACAATAGGTTTGGGAATAGCACCGGGATGCATCATACCTAATGTAAACAAAAACATAAAAACTAAGAAACATCCATAACACGAAAAGATTGCTGGTAAATCAACACAGATAGCTTCAAAAAATGTATCTCTATACAAGTCCATAGAAATTCCAGAACTACACTTCTAATAAAAGCATGACCTTTTTTGTTTCAAAACCATATTAATGTGACGAATGGAGGTTGAAATGAATGAACTTTATCTTAAATTTCACTTCCTTTAGCTCATTTTGATTTGATGAAACACAAGAGTGGAGATTTGGAGTGAAAAACATGATTGAGAATGGAAGGGTTTTTGGAGAGGGTTTAAGAAAAATATAGCAAATGAAGTTGATCATGTAGGTTTCTATTTTTAGCAATTTCACTTTTGATTTTTCCGGAGATGCATCTCCAGAATAATCTGACATGCAAATGTGACAGGATTTCAATTTTCCACACAATTTTACCGGAGATACATCTCCGAAATTATTCATGTAATGGTTCTGAAGCAATTTATTATATCACATTTCCAGAGATATATCTCCGAAATATTTTTTTAATTTCACTCTAGGATAGCACAAAATTTGCTCGCCTTTGTATAATACAAAGAGTGCGTCCAAAAATATATTTCCGAAAATTAAATAGCAATTTCGATTTTTCAAAGTGTTCTTTTGATCTATATGTTATAGATGGTGTAATAAGAAATCCTCTTAAATTACTTATATTGAAAGTAGAATTATAGAAAAAATTGATACAAACTAATTGTTGATGATTTTTATGGTATAAAATTGAATATATTTAACTATGTTTATTTATTTTATTTATATTTATTATTATGTCTTTTGACTCTTATTTCATTAGTTTATGAATTTGCCTCTCCTAATATTTAAAAAACCATATTTGGTTTTAATTTGTTTTAACATATAAATTCCAATTGACTTCTGTAAACACAAAATTTTATTCAAATTAAGAAATAATAATAAATTTATTTTATATTTTATATTTACCACAGATAAATTTATTTCATTCTTAATTTTAATCAACTAACTTTTTATGGATTTAGAGACTAGAAATGAGTCCGACTTAACATGATTTTGATGGGAAAACCCCAACAACCTTTCAAATAGTACAAGATAAATGTGAACTATTTCAAAAGTTGAAGACAATTTCTTTCATTTTTTTAATATACACGACAATTGAAGTTAATTATATGTACCCCTAACTCAGGGTCCTACTTTAACATTATTAAACAAACCATAATTTAATCTTGAATTGAACTGATGTTTATGCCGCTTATTTGTTGCACAAAGGTACTAATAATCAAGTTGGTGATTGATTGGGAGATGTGGAGGGACAAGTAGGTAGAGATTGTGAGTTGCGGCTTATAGATTCTATTTCTATAGGCTGGGATGATTCTATTCAATAACTAAGCAGAATATTTTTCTTCATATAAATACATAGCTAAAAGATCCTATTAAATATCTAATGGATAAAGATGCTGCTGATAAAAGAAAATTCTCTCAACTACTTTAGTTTGGTAAAGCATCCATACAGCATGTTAGTTTAGGTGCGAGGTGAAACGCCAACGTAAGTGGATAGCATAGCATCAAAACCATGATTTCAAAGAAACTTTGATGCACAATTTAAATTAAGTAATTGCATAAAGAGGGAAAAAAATGTTAATATAAAGAAAACATTGACACTACTCCTAAGAAAGAATAATTATATACAAGTTTGTTAAGGATGTTTTCTTTGTTAACGCATCTTTAAATTATAAATAATGCAGGGAGCACTATCAAAAAGAACCAAAAAGATGAGTAATTAATAAAACTTGGCTATAACTCCATTGATACATGTATAAGTCCAAGATAATAAATTACCCATTTGTTCTCATCTTTTCAATACAAAATGAGACTACATATGAATGCATGAATATCAATCACTGGCAGCCATATCAAAACTTTTATACCTCCTCCCTGCAAGGCTCTCCTGTTGGCAGGCATACTATTGTGGTGGTGTTTTTTATATTCAAAGATTTTCCACCATGGTGTTTTTTCTCCAAAATTTAGTTCTGTGCGGCAACCCTAGCTTAAAAATATGCCACATGGTTGGGTTGAAATGCCAGGAGTGGTCACCTAATAGTAGTTCTTCCAAGAGATAATGCTCCGATTTCACTTTCAGTATTCTGCATCGAATGTAACATCCGTTTGTCAATTAACATATACACAATGAAATAATCCATAAGATTAATGTCGCCCATTTAGAAAATTATTGAAGTGAATTAATGTAGACTATCACCTAATCACCAGAGTTCAGTCATATTTAAAAAAATAGGAGCACAAGATTTCTCCATCATTTAATGAACAATTTACCTGTGATTTAGGAGAAGGAAATACATTCCAGAACCTAAGTGTTTCATCGCCAGCTCCAGTCACAATAGTCTGAAATAGTAGAACTCATCACAATCAGGGATATATCATAGATGATAAAAAAAACTTTTTTTTTGTCATACATGCAGTAATCTAAAACAAGGATTAGTTGAAAGAAGAACTGAAATACCTGTCCATCTGGAGAGATGGCGAGATAAAGAACCCTATAAGTATGACCTGTAAGAGTGGCCAACTGCGGGAAAGAACAAAAAAGATGGTAAAACTTGTTTAAGTTGGGTGAAAAAAAAAGATATCCACTTTAACACATAAGAGAGTTAGTACCTTTGACATGGTGGGGTATCTCCAAACAATTATCTGGTTCTGGGAGTAGCCATGTGTGCTTACTAGTTCATTGACATTTTTGGACCAGACAAGATTGCAAACCTACCAAAATATATAAGTTGAAAATCATTTGATTTGTGTTAAGAAAGAGAAAGAGAAGAGGAGGAAGACCCTTTTATTCTTCTCTCACTATGTTAAGGCAAATACCAAATATTGTGAAACTTATGAACTGAAAAAGAAATTGAAGAATCTAACTTTTGCAGTTCAGATTAGTAATCAATAAGAATTAAGATCTGCTTATGTTTTATTTAGGTTTTTTTTTTACAACCTTCTAATATTGTAAGAAACAAGCATTTTCCCTATAATGTCAGAGTAACTTTCTACATATGATAAAGCAAATAATGATTTCATAGCACCACATAAATTGCATGTATAAAGTAACCGGAGAACTGCCAACATATGAGAGGGGAAGGTGCTTGGGGGAGGGGGTGGTATTCCCTCATTTGAGTAATAATAATAACCACAATACTCAAGCCTTATTATGGCATATAACTCTAAGAGGCTATAAAGCCATTCACTTTAAAGTTTTAGGCTTTTAAGAGCTGGTTTTTGACATAGTAACAGAGCTTTCTTGACTTGAGTGACCAGGATTCATCACTGTTGGTCCGGTTCTTTTAAGTAAGAGTTGAATATCTTCAAATGGTAAAAATGGGCCCGTCCATTGTACATATTTCATGGTCAATACATCTATGAAATGCACATTTTTCTAAGTCAGGTAAGAGTACTTTAATTCTAAATTCTAAGTTCTGTTTATTCTTTTCATTTTCCATTTCATAGATTTTGGTTTGGTAGTTTGTTGTCCTTCCATGCTTTAAATGAGTTATTGAAATTGCCTTCTAACAAAGAGAACATGACTGTTCTAGCACCTAGACAACAACTATGCAAGGCCAGTAATTACCAACGCCAAATTACAGCAAATTTAGAATTAAAGTGCATTTGTATGAAAGCATAAACAGGTTAAGAAGTACTCTTACCTGACTTCCAGTGTCCATACAGCTTAAGTGTGAGTTTGTGGTTGTATTCCAGAAACGAATACATCGGTCTGCAGTACCTCCTCCAGATGCAAGAAGTCCATGAAGATGAGGAGACCATGCAATAGCTTTAACAGCTGCTGTGTGCTCACAGTATTTCAGGACAGGCTGGGTCGAGTGTTGATTCCAAACAAACAGCTGCAAGGATATGAATAGAGTGAGTTTCAATGAAGGAGAAGAAAACAATAACAAATCAGTAAGATAGTTCAGATAAATTATGAAGTTTGAAATTGCATACTTTGTTGTCGTTTCCTCCTGATGCCAACTCACGGTTATCATAAGACCACTTCAGTCCACAAACCTTTGAAAAATAAAAAATCAAAATCATGACAGATACAATGCACAGTTATGAATCTGCGAGACAGAAACAAATCTAACCTCGGATTTGTGTCCAGACAGTTTACTAACAAAATCTTCTTGTGTGCGTATATCTCGTTGATAAATATTCTTATCCCGTCCACCAGAGGACAAAAGAGATGAACTCCAGGCCAAGGCCCCGACGCGTAACCTATGCCCTTCCATAGATCTTATCTTCTTGCATCGTGCGGCATCCCAAATCTATGCGGACATTAGTTAAAAACGAAGCTTCAGTTAATTTGAGGCATAGAAACAGAAAGCATAAGGTTTCCTGAAAAAAAGAAATTAAGTGGAATTCGCATATTCCAGGGATGCAATGAGAAAAAAGATATAATTTGATGCCACAGAGAAGTTAAGCAGAGGTCAACTAAACACAAACTTTTCCAGGGGAAGGCAGTCCAAAAGAAAAATGTTTGAGGTAGGATATCTACCTGCCTTAGAACGAAAACTGGGCAAGCCTATACACATTCTTAAGGGAAAATTGGTATGATTTATGGATGAGTTAAGGTTCCACCAAGCCAATTAAGTGTTCTATGTTAAGAGGCAAATTATAGCATATTGATAGGTTCAATCTAGTATCTTAAAGCAGAAAAAAGGAAATAACACAGTAAGAATTGAAATAGACTGATTTATTATAGTAGAAAGGCTAGAGTTCAAATGGGATCTAGCATACAATCAGTCATAAGCTGAAAAAAGAGTACTGAAAAGCAGAAAATAGAAAGAAGAAAAGTAGAGGCACTTAGAGAGGCCTTTTCTCTCCCATGTAGAAGATTCTACTCAAATTTCAGCGTACCCTAATGATTGCTGCAGCAATCATTATATACTGAAATCTAGGAATTATTCCCCACTCAGCTGTTGACAGCTGGCAGACCCATGTGCCACAAAATCTGTCAAAGATTTTGTTCTCTCTCCTTGCCCTTTTGTCCTTTTTCTCACATAAACTTTCCCATACCTACCAATTCCATCCCCTTCAAGACTATCCTTGTCCTCAAGGATAAAGTCTGGAAATTCAGACTGTATTTTCTCCACCAGCTCCCATGAATTCTCAAATTCAGGAAGGTTCTTCCACTTCACCAAGACTTCCAGTTTATCCTGCTCATTCCTCCTTTCATTGATCACTTTCTCAGGCATTGGCTCCAACTGCCATTCCTCATTCATGCAGTCAGGTAGAGGTTGTGGTGTAATAGAAGGGATCACTGCCTTCTTGAGTAAAGACACATGAAAAACTGGGTGCACCTTAGTATCTTCAGGTAATTTCAACCTGTAGGCCACTGCCCCAATCTTTTGAATCACTTCATAAGGTCCATAATACCTTGGACTCAGCTTCTGATTCACTCTCTTGGCTAGCTTTTTCATCTTATATGGCTGAATTTTTAAGAACACCATATCACCTATCTCATACTCTACTTCCCTCCTGTGTTTGTTAGCTTGGTTCCTCATCAAATCCTGTGCTCTACACAGCTGATCCTTTAATTCACTAACCATTACATTCCTCTCAGCTGTAAGTTTATTGACTTCATCAACGGCTGAAGAAAAGGCATCCCCTCTGATTAGCACAGGTGGTGCTCTACCATATAAAGCCTCAAAAGGAGTCGTTTTCAAAGAGGCATGATAGTTGGTATTGTACCAATATTCAGCCCAAGCTAGCCATTTAGGCCACTGTTTGGGTTTCAGACCAGTCACACATCTTAAATAGGTCTCAAGGCACCTATTTACTACTTCTGTCTGCCCATCAGACTGAGGATGGTAGGCACTGCTGTATTTTAACTTAGTGCCTGCCTGCTTAAATAGTTCTGACCAGAAGTTACTCAGAAACACCTTGTCTCTGTCAGAGACAATAGAACTAGGAAATCCATGCAACCTTACTACCTCCTGGATAAATAATTCAGCAATTTCTTTAGCAGTATAAGGGTGGCTAACTGGTAGGAAGTGAGCAAATTTGGTCAGTCTGTCTACCACCACCATCACTGTATCTCTTCCTTGGGCTTTAGGCAAACCACCAATGAAATCCATTGAAATGTCACTCCAGATTTGAGTTGGTACGGGCAAAGGTTGCAGCAGTCCTCCAGGTGTCAAAGTTTGATATTTATTTCTTTGGCACACTTCACAAGCTTGCACATATTCTTGAATTTGCTTTCTCATTCCCTCCCAATAAACCACACTAGCAATTCTTTTGTACGTTCTTAGATACCCTGAGTGTCCTCCTACAGCCGTATCATGGAATTCATTCATAATCCAAGTCACCCTAGGTGAATTCTTGGGAATTACTACTCTACTCTCATGATACAACCTCCCTCCTTTAAGTTGAAACCCTTTCTGTCCTTGAGGATCCAACACCAATGCCTGCACTACAGCCCTTAGCTTATCATCTTTCTGGATTTCTTCTTCTAATCCCTCCCAGAATTCACACTGAATGGTGGAAATATGTGCATACTGCATCTGTCTAGACAGAGAATCTGCAGCACTATTCTCCTTACCTGGTTTGTACTTTACCTCGAAGTCAAAACCTAATAACTTAGATAACCATTTCTGCTGTTCCTCCCCCATAATTCTCTGTTCAGTTATAAATTTGAGACTCTTTTGATCAGTGTGGATTTTAAAATGCCTGCCTAATAAATAGGGCCTCCATTTTTGGACTGCAATTACAACAGCCATCAACTCTCTCTCATAAACTGACTTTTGTTGGGCTCTCTCGGATAAAGTTTGGCTCATGTAACAGATTGGCCTCCCCTCTTGCATAAGGACAGCTCCAATCCCTCTGCCTGAAGCATCCGTCTCCAATACAAATTCTTTCTCAAAATCTGGCATCACTAAAACAGGCAGTGTAGTCATAGCTTCCTTTAAACTCTCAAAAGCTGCTTGAGCCTCATCATTCCATTTGAAGTTGTCTCTTTTGAGAAGTTGTGTTAAAGGCCAAGCAATCTTTCCATAATCCTTCACAAACTTTCGATAATAGCCAGTTAAACCTAAGAATCCCCTTAACCCCTTTAATTCCTTAGGTATAGGCCATTTGAGCATATCTTCTATCTTCTTAGGGTCTGCTGAGACTCCTCTTCCAGAGATGATATGTCCTAAATATTCCACTTCTATTTGACCAAAGGAACATTTTTTT
The DNA here is from genome assembly GCF_029867415.1 of Vicia villosa. NCBI lineage: Eukaryota > Viridiplantae > Streptophyta > Magnoliopsida > Fabales > Fabaceae > Vicia > Vicia villosa. The sequence goes on from NC_081180.1 coordinate 49,621,521, forward strand.
CTGTTGGCATATAATTTCTGCTCTTGTAATACTTTGAGGACCTTGGTGAGATGCTCCTCATGCTCCTCCCTACTCTTACTATAAATCAAGATGTCATCAAAGAAAACCAAACAGAATTTCCTGAGAAAGGGCCTTAACACTTCATTCATGAGGGCTTGAAATGTTGATGGGGCATTGGTTAAGCCAAAGGGCATCACAAGGTACTCATAGTGACCTTCATGGGTTCTAAAAGCAGTCTTCTCTATGTCTTCTGCCTTCATTCTGATCTGGTGGTAACCAGACTTTAAATCTAGTTTAGAGAAGATGGCAGCACCTCCCAATTCATCCAGCAACTCCTCAATCACAGGTATGGGAAACTTATTAGGAATGGTTACCTTATTCAAAGCCCTATAATCTGTGCAGAACCTCCATCCTCCATCTTTTTTCTTCACCAATAACACAGGGCTTGAAAAAGGGCTGGTGCTGTGCCTTATGATGCCAGCTTGGAGCATCTCCTTCACTATCTTTTCAATCTCATTTTTTTGAAAAAATGGATACCTATAGGGCCTGATATTAGGGATAGCAGCTTCAGCTTTTAGTCTAATGGCATGGTCATGCTCCCTTATAGGAGGTAAACCGGCAGGTAAATGGAAAACTTCTTCAAAGGCATCTAACAGCTTTTTCCATTCTTCTTCTCCTGACAGTCCCCCCACTGTGTCAGTTTGTAAGCTCTGCAAATAGAACCCCACACCTTCATCATTCAAAGCCTTCACTATAGATTTCCAAGAAGCCTGCCTGGTGCATAATGCAGGATCTCCTTGAATCTGGTACACCTTGCCCTTCTCTTTCCACTTCAGACTCAATTCCCCAAAGTTAGCTTCAATGCTTCCTAGGCTAGCCAACCAATCCATCCCTAACACCATGTCAGACCCTCCTAGCTCCATCAAAAAGAAGTTCTGATTGCATTCTATTCCCTGTATATAGAATGCTAATCCTTCACATACTCCTTGATTTTTTACTCTCTCTCCATTTCCTACCTCAATCACATAGGTAGGGGTTTCTACCACCTTCAATCCTAACTCCTCCACCATCCTAGAATCAACAAAATTACTGGTGGCTCCTGAATCAATTAGGGTTAACAGCTCCCTGTCCTTTACCCTTACCCAAACCTTAAAGGATTTATTTGAAGTAAATCCTTCCTTACTTTGCATAGAGAGCTGCAAAGTATGAAGTTCCTCCATTGTATCTGCCACTTGCCCTTGCTGTACCCCTATGTTTTCTTCTATTTCTTCTTCCTCACTACTGTCCACACATAGTTTCAAACTCATGTGTTTAAATTTGCATACATGGTCTCTGTTCCACTTATCTCCACACTTGAAACAGAGCCCTTTCTTACTTCTTTCCTCCAATTCAGCAGGGTTCAGCCTTCTCCCCTTAAACTTCTCATTTCCTCCATTTCCAGCCTTCTCACTCTCCTTTTTAAAACCTCCAAAATCTCCAGGATCCTTAATCCTCAGAGATCCTCCTCTATCCTTCCATGTTCCTCCTCCTTTCTTTGTTAGGGCTTCATTCTTTTCTTCAATCAGCAAGGCTCTGTCCATGAGTTCAGCTAAGCTCTGACTCTCATGAAGTTTCAATTCTGCCTGAATCTCTTCCTTTAATCCATTCATAAAAATGGAGTCCAACATTCCCCTTTCTTCCCTTCGCAGGGGAGCCACCATCATTTCAAATTTCTCCATGTATTCCACCACTGTCCCCTTCTGTCTTAGGCTCAACAGAGGTCCCAACGGGTTATGCAAAAGACCCGGTTGAAACCTCCTCATGACCGCTAGCTTGAATTCCTCCCACGTTCTCAAAGGAGCCTGTTCCTCCCACCATTGATACCAGTTCAGTGCCTTATCCTCCATTGCTAGTACTACTGCTTCTAATTTGTCCTGCACCCTGACTCCATTCAGATGAAAGTATCTTTCAATGCGTACTAGCCAACCGTACGCGTCTTCACCCTTGAAGATCGGAATCTCCAGTCGTCTCCTCCCTCCGAAAAAACGAGATCCACCTTCGCCTCTCCTCCGATTGTAACGAGGTCGCGACTCCCGTGACACCGTACTCCGGTCGCTACCTTCTCCGTCCTCTTCATCTTCGTACCCTCTTCCATGGCGTCCATGATTCCGAGCAGGTCGCTCTTGAATCAGTTGTCTAATCTGTTCCACCGTCACCTGTGGTCGTGATTGTTGCTCCAACACTAGCTCACGAATCTGTGCTATAGTTCCTTCAAAACTATCCATCCTCTGTTCGATTGTTCCAACTCTGTTTTCCATGATCTTTCGTGTAAAGACCATTCACCAAGGTGATGAAACCAAGGCTCTAGATACCAAATTGATAGGTTCAATCTAGTATCTTAAAGCAGAAAAAAGGAAATAACACAGTAAGAATTGAAATAGACTGATTTATTATAGTAGAAAGGCTAGAGTTCAAATGGGATCTAGCATACAATCAGTCATAAGCTGAAAAAAGAGTACTGAAAAGCAGAAAATAGAAAGAAGAAAAGTAGAGGCACTTAGAGAGGCCTTTTCTCTCCCATGTAGAAGATTCTACTCAAATTTCAGCGTACCCTAATGATTGCTGCAGCAATCATTATATACTGAAATCTAGGAATTATTCCCCACTCAGCTGTTGACAGCTGGCAGACCCATGTGCCACAAAATCTGTCAAAGATTTTGTTCTCTCTCCTTGCCCTTTTGTCCTTTTTCTCACATAAACTTTCCCATACCTACCACATATCTACAAACTCTATCAGTAGATAACTATCCAACTGGTACGAGTTGCCAAAACCAGGGCCTAAGTTGGTTAGACCCCTGTTATTAAAAGGTTGCATTTCCTAGATTTTTGTAGAAGCTCAGAGGTAATGAGTTAAGATGACAGGTTATATAAGTAACTCAGAAACTGTCTAGTTCATTAACTAGTTCATTAAATGATTAGCTAACAAAAACATGAGTCACACATGAGCTGGATTTAGTTGTGAGTTGTCACTAAGTCTCCCACTCTCTCCCCTCTTATCATATTGACTTTTAAGAGTCAGTTACAATCCATACCAATTAATATCGAACTATTGTTTATTGACTTTTAAACCCAATGGGATTGACAAAAAATACATGAGTGACACATGGGACATATGAGAAACATGTGGAAATGGGTTAATGGTGAAACCTATACAATGCAACATACCCAACAATAAAAACATAATAATTCAAACTTATAAATATGTGAATATTATAAAATTAAATGACAGATGTGTTATCTGGTATACAGTTCACCATTGACCCAAATTTATTATAGTAACGGAAATCTGATGATGACGAGTAAAGAGTGTCATGATGTAAAAATATAGACACTTAATATTAGACATAATACTAAACATGACACAACACGTCACAAAATACAAAGCAACATGACAAGAGCTAATCCAGGATACCACACATCACGACAAATACAGAGCAACATAACAAGAGCCAATCAAGGATATGACAAGGTATAAACATAATTGTATAACCAAACATTAAAACATCAGTAAATATATTACAATACACTCTTTTATATGGCTAATATGTGTTAAGATATTTAATAGGTATGTAACTGTCTATGCCGACTGAATGAGAGTGTTCCCCAAGAAAGGATTTTAACTAAACCTCTTATCTCCTAAAACGAGTGAAAAGCAGAGAGGGAAAGCTTAATGATGATATTATCTATTCTTTCAAATCCAATTGTCAATAAAAATAAACAGTTAAAATGGTAAATTTATAGAAAAAATCTTTAACTTTAATTCTAACTATTCAAAACAAAGAAAAGATCATCAGAATATTTTCCATTATAACGCTTCCTTAATGATTTCTAGAAACATCTCCATTCCATTTGGTAGGTGGATAAACGGTTAATAACTTGCAATTTCACACTTGTTTCCTTCTTTAAACTTAGAGTCTACCCAGGTATTAAAAAATAGTAATAATAAAAGAATCTACCCAGGAAGCTCCCTGTCCCCAGGAAGGCTCACATTACCTACTGGTAGCAACCAATTGACCACCTTCTGTAGCTACTTCCATCACTAACCTACCAAGTTCTTATTTATTCCTTGTCATTCTTTTTTTTTTTCCAACCAAAATGAAAGAATGTATCATCATTTTCACACTTTACCATAATGCACATTTAGATTAGGGTTTCAGGATCAGTACAAGCAGCCAACCTACCACATTTAGATTGCTAAAATGGCTATAGCACTTGTTTAGGATCTAGATAACACATATTATCATTCCTATGCAGAGTCCATCCCTAAGGGGAGGGGAAAATTCCGTTTTCTTAATTGAGAAATAGAAGAGAAGTATATGGAAACAAAATAAAACAAACAAGGAAAACCCAGGAAGAAAATCAACACAAATTTAAAAAAATAAAAAATAAATCTGAAGTAAAGCAAACTCCGATTGCCAAAAATACCATCAAACACACTCAATTGGAAACAATTACACCATGCATGATCAGCATTTAGCTCAAAAACTCTTACCTGAACTTTACCATTGTTAGTTCCAACAGCAAGATGAGTACCCCGTTGTGCCCAGCCAACAGAACAAACACAGTCATCAACCCCTAAATCACATAATTTAGTCACCTGCATATAGCATATCAAATCAGATCAATTAATAAAAAGAAACTACCATGCTTTAAATCTGTTAACAGAAAAATCGAAATCCATAAATTGAACACAAATCATATGCAAAAAAAAAAAAAAAACTCACTTTACTGCTACAAGCATTCCATAGATAAACGCAGTTACCCAGACCAACCGCCAACACATTGTGCGAAGACCAATCCACCAGATTCAGATAAAAATCGTCTTGCAACGCAGGTGCATCCAAAACCTATCAAACAAAACCACAGATTCTCATCTCCATTAACATCAAAAACCTAAATCAACAGCATCTATAAAATAGAATAAGAAAAAAAAATGAAATTCACCTTATAAGGCGATCGAGGAACCTTCCTGGGAGCCTTAACCGGAATCTGATTAACACCGGGAACAACATCATCAGACATAAACGGCGAAAGCGAATGCATGGACTGCCGCGTCTCCGTCTTGTACCTAAAAATATTCCTGCTCGGCAATGTCATCGACGGCGACTCCCTCTTCTCCGGCGTAATAGGTCCCGCAACACCACCCGCATCAGGTCCGAACAACGCAGTTCTTAGAAGAGTGGTGTAAGCACTAGAGCTATCATCGCGTCCCTCGGTAGGAGTATTGATGTCAAACAAAGCGAATTTGGAGGCAGATCTACTGGGAATAAACCTATCGGAGTAGATTGTTCTAGAAGGCGATGTGTAATGGTTGGAGTTAATCATGCGTTCCACGTGACGGAGATTTTCCGGTGAAGGAGATGGCGGCGGAGAGATTGCGGACGGAGGAGTATCTCGTCGGTTACCGGTTGGTCCGTCCATCGCAGAGGCTGTTAATTTTCCCGGGAAAATAACAGTGAAAGATTGGCGATTTTATTTCCTCTTCGGAATTTTAATATATTTTTATTATAAAAAAATTAATGCTTCTCGATAATTGTGCAGAGAGAAAGTTGAAGTCTCTATCTTTCTCTTCTCTTCACAATCACACTGTTCCTCTGAATCCTCAACTCCACCTCCCAACCTCCCTCTCTTTTATACACATTTTTTCTCACTCTCTCCGTAGAAAGAAAACAACAAATTATTCTTTTGTCTTATATTTTTTTTCTTGTATCTAAAACGCTTAATTTATAATTAATGCTAATTTTATAAAAAGATTATTATGTAATAATTATTATTTTCTTGAAGGTCAATATCTTCTTCTTTTTGCTTTTTCTTTTACTTTTATAAAGTACAGTAATTATCTTTTTTTTTGTTAAAATCAAAATTTTATTTATATTCAACATTTTGCTACTCCATTTGCATGAGAGTATTTTTTTTAATAGGCATAAGAGTATTTTAAAGACCGAATTTTTTTTAATTAAAATTGTAATTTCGTGATGATTATTACAAGATTATTCATGAGAAAATCTCAACTCACTCTTGAATCTCTTAGTCACATGTGAAATTTCAATTTTGTCCCATATTTTCATAGATATATTTTTGAAAGTATATATATATATTTTTTAAATATTTGTTTTTTTCGTAGATACATCTACGGAAACGTAAAAAACATAGTAAACGTTGAGAAAAATAAAAATATTTCAGTTCAGTGAATCTTCCATAGATGTATCTGCGGAACGTGTTAAAAATAGAGTGTTCCGTAAATGTATCTACGGAAGTTTATGTTATATTTTAAAAACTTTCAATTTCTATCAAAATATAGTATAACATAGTAGTGTAATGTAAATGTAATGGTATATATAGTACACAAAAAGAAAACTTCTTATATATCTTCCAAATAGTCAAACATGATAAAAATAAAATTATATCAATCTAATGAAAATACAGATATCAAAAGTGTGTCAAACTGAGACTGATGAGACTAATAGTTCTAATCCATATTCAAACAAAATAAAACCCTCAAAAAAGCCAAGCCAACAACAACACTAAAATATAACTTCTTTGAGTTATCCAAGATAACTGAACTCTCCCGGAGCATAGTCGACCAACACATTACCATGTGTTGTATGATGAAAATAATACAGAACAGCTACAAAGTTTTAGTTATTTTAAATTGTATTTAGCATGAGTTATTAGTAAAACTTTATAGTTGATATGCATTGAAGCTAATTTCATCATACAACACATGGTAATGTTGGTCGACTATGCTCCGGAAGAGTTCAGTTATCTTGGATAACATCAAAGAAGTGATGTTTTACTGTTGTTTTTGGCTTGGCTTTTTTTAGGCTTTATTTTGTTTGAACATGGAAGTTATGTTTTACTGTTGATGTTGATGCATGTTGTGTAATCCTCCTAGTTATAATGGTGTCTAGTTGGTCGGTCATAATCAGGGGCGGATCTATTCATAAGCAGGGTGTGGCTATAGCCGCACCAAAATTTTAAATTTTTTTCATATATATATATATATATATATATATATATATATATATATATATATATATATATATATATATATATATATATATATATATATATATATATATATATATATATATATATATATATAGAGATATATATTTGCAATTAAAAACCATTATCATATAGGTCATAAAATTTAACATCAATTAAAAATCATTCTCTTTTAACATATTAAATAATTCTTTATTAATGTGAAATCTTATAAGCGTGATCTACATGATAATAGATTTTAATCCAATGGTAAAATTTATTATACGGACATGAGGTGAAAAGTTATCAGTCATATTACTAAGTTTGATATCATAGTGTCATTCAAATTTCTCGACAGAATTACATCAGGAGTCCTTTAAGTTTTCTATTGTAACAGGTTGGTCCATTAAGATTAATTTGTAACAACTTTCCTTTAATTATATTTTTTTAGCAACTTTATGTATTTTGAATTATTGGTTTAATCAAAAATTGAAAAAATGATTAAAAAAAAAGGGTAACTGTGCACACATTTGTTAACTTAAATGATCAAGTCGTAACAAAAAAAACTTAAGGGACCAACTTGTTAAAGGACCCCTCGTATAATTATGCTAAATTTCTCTCATTTCTTTCTCCTTTTTGAGTTGCACCCTAAAATTTCAATATATTAAAAATATTAATTTTTTTAATTTTTCATAAATTGTTTTCTTTATAATCAATTGGTTTTATTGTTCTCTTTATAGAATGAAGAAATTTTCTCGGTACTTTCTAGAGACAAATCTACTTCTTCGACTAATTTAAAAGCATCGAAAACTCAACATCAAAGTTTAAACACACCAATATATAATGTCTAGATCCGCCCCTGGTCATAATGTTTGTGTAATACAAATAAAGTCGAATTATATACAATTAAATTATGAAAATAAAAGGAAATAGGAAAAACAAAAAAAAAATGATTTATCTTTATTTCGTAGACACAGCTACGTAAGCATCTACGTTCACTTGTTTCGTAGATGCATCTATGGAACATTCTGTAACATCCAACCCTCAACAATGAAATATGTACTGTTCAAAACATTTCAAAACTCAACGAACAATAACTACGGATTAAATTGAGATTTGAACGAGTCGGAATTAGTTTTGAAATAAATAATTTATTTTTTAAAAGTATTTATAATATTTTTTTATGAAAAAATAATTTTGTTACTTAAATATAAGAGAGATGGATAGAGGTTGTCACTAAAATTCGTTAGCATATTACCTATTAAGTTAATTATAAATATTTCTTATTAACTATTTAATCATCAATTTATTTTTAAATAATCAATTGTATTATGGTTAAGTCATTTCAATAAACTTTATTTTATTATATTATTTTTTTTATTATAAAAGTAATGTAATATACAGCGTGTTGGTTTGATTTGATGTTTTGTATATTTTTGATGTTTTTGTTTTTATTGTTACGTCGTTTTTATTTATTTTTATTTATTTTTATTTTTAATATATAATTTTTTATTTGCTATTTTTATAAGAGATTAATCATTATGCACTTTCACTGTAAAAAACTTTACAGTGTTATTCCATCACAACCATTTATAATTATTATTTTATATATAATTAAAATAAAAGTGAAACATAACTTAACTTTACAGTGTCATTCCATCACAACCATTCATAATTATTATTTTATATATAATTAAAATAAAAGTGAAACATAACTTAAAATCTGACGGTTACAATTTATTGACGGTGTAAAATTACCTTACACCGTCGGTGTTTTTTTATTAAACTATTTTTAAAAAAAATCAATTTATAACATCAAATATTAAAGTGAAAAAATAGAATACTAATTTTATAATTTTAAAAAATAAAAATAACATATTTAATACATGACAAATGGATAACACGATGAGAGAAACTCTTTTATTATTTTAAGATCTTGTTCAAAATAGTTTACCATTAACCTCACACGTAAATCTTTTTTGTTTCAAATCTAATAATATACTCTTTATATTTTGACTCACAGTCAATTGCAAAATGAATAGTGCTAAATTATCATTCAACCATAACTTTTATTTATAAAAAATAGAATCAGAACAAATCTCAACACAAAATTAGGACAATATTAAAAATATTATTGATTTATATTATTTTCAAATTTTCCAAAGTATAAATTAAAATTTTTAATAAATAAATATTTACAAAAATTGTCAGGAAACAACTTTCAAATCAAAAAATATATTTATAATATATTTGAAGATCTAAATTGATGTCTTAAGAGTCTTGTATTATAATATTAAATACAAAAAAATTAAAATGTTCATTGCTAGGAAACATTAAGTCTCTAAAAAAACTACAAACAAATATGTTCTATATTATTACATTCCTTTTTAAAATTTAAAATTTATTAAAAAATCTCAATTATAATAAAGTTTCATATAATTCATACAATTTAAATATAATGATGACAATAGAAATTAAATTATAATAATTAAGAAAAAAAATCAATATTGAATATTACAAGAAAATAAATAATCCAATTTTTTAAATAATATATTTAAAAGACTACATAGATATCTTACAATCTTACAAGTGTTACAAGTTATACCAGAAAGAGTGTAATGTGGCAACACTACACTACAATGAAATAAAAGTAACGAATCTTCAAATGATATATTTGAAAGGATAAATTGAGGTTTTACACGAGTGCTATAAAATCTAAGAAAGTGCTGATGTGGCATCAAACAGCTTCTTTGAAGAAATCAATTATCTCAACAAAATCATATAAATGAAGAGTTATATTATAGTAGTATCACTCTATATACACAAAAGATTCCAATTCCATTAATAACAAAATATTAATTTCCAATTGTGATAAAAAAAAAATATTAATTTCCAATTAATAAACTCTTTTTTAAGATATAAATTCCATATTAAAAGAAACGTTACAATTACAATAAAATAAATAAATAAATAATTCATAAACTTTAAATATAATAATACTAACAATATTAATAACTAACTAAAACAAAATAATAGTAACAATAGCATTCATATTTGTAAAAAAAAAAAAACTTAAATATTAAAATAATATAAAGAAGATGAGAGATCAAATTACACCATAAGAGTTATACCACGAGTTACATTCACTCGTAATTTCATTTCGAATAAATATTTTTTAAAATCAACTGTTGGATTGAAATATAATATCATATAAATCATACATATAAAGTTTGAGATTAATCTATAATGATTTACTATGTCATTGAATTACATAAAAATTAATGTTATTTGAAAGTTCATTTTAATGTTAATCTTTGGATATCTTGATGATATAATAAATCATTATAGATTAATCTCAAACTTTATAGGCATGATCTATATGATATTATGTTTCAATCAAACGGTTGATTTTAAAAAAATATTTATTCGAAATAAAGTTACGAGCGAGTGTAACTCGTGGTGTAACTTTTCAGGTGTAATTTGATCCATCCTCTATAAAGAATAATATATGAAAGATTTAAAAAAAATACCAAAAAGTATATATACTGCTCCAGTAAAAATTCAAATCTCTATTATATATATATATATATATATATATATATATATATATATATATATATATATATATATATATATATATATATATATATATATATATATATATATATATATATATATATATAAAAGACGATCTCGCACGATTCAACTCTAAAAATCTCAAAAACCAAAAACAAACAAGACACCCAATAAAGCACCTAAAGCATAAGGGTTGCTATGTATTTCTGAGATTCTTATTTGTCCAAACCCTATACATTGTATCTACGATATCATTTTCAATCTTAGCATTTTTATATCTCCAAATAGAGTAAATAACTTCAGCGGCAGCATATTTAAGAATTTTAGATCTCTAACCTTTGCCTTTGAATCTTTGAATTAACCACTTCAATTGCTCTTTCCATTCTATTGGAGAGTGTTGAATTTGGATCCACTTCAGAACTTTAGTCCAAATTCTTTGAAGATATTTGCAGCCAAATAACAGATGCTGGATTGTTTCAATGTGAGGGTAGAAGAATCACAAATCATCTGCCACCATAACAAATATATGTAATCGATCTTTGTTTGCCAACTTATCATTACAAGTTATCCACAAGACAAATTGAGATCTGGGTCGTGTTAAGCTGTTATAAAAAAGAGTTCTCCAACTAACTTTGGGCCCAACACTTTGCAAAGCCGAGTAAGCCGTTTTCATTTTGAATTTCTCACCAGTAAGCAAATGTACCTGCATTTGATGATAAGTCAGTGTTCTTTGTTTTAGAATATGCTTAAAGACCCACAAGTAGCTTTCCTTGACTGGGACATGCATCAAATTGTCATCTTTATCATAGTAAGTGTGGATCCATTTAATATGTATATTATCAGATTTGTTACTCAGATTCCAAAGCAACTTCATCAAGTTAACCTAGTTTTAAATCTCAATATCAATAACATTCATCCCACCTAAAGGGTTAAGACTACAAACCTTCTTCCAGGGTATGAGAGACTTTCTAGTAACCTCTTTGTCACCTGTCCAAAGAAAACTCCTACACACAACATTGATCTTGTGGATGACTGCCTTGGGCAGAGGCAAGCACTTCATCCAAAAATTAACAATAGAAAAGGCAATCCTTTGAATTAACTACACTCTACTAGCATAAGTCAAGATTTTGGAACTCTAATAAGCGATCATGCCAACAATCTTCTCAACTAGGATTAAATAATGTTTGATGGCCAACTTCTTACTCTTCAAGGGATTGCCCAAGTATCAAACAGGTTAGTAACCTTCCTTAAAACCTGTAAACTGCTTTATTTCATCTTTTGTGTGATCATCAACAGCTCCAAAATAAATGTGGCATTTATTAGGATTCACTTTTAGCCCTATAGATCTAGATAAGTTGTTGAATTTACTAATCATGAGCTCAATGGATTTTAGATCCCCCTAGCAAACAATAAAACATCATCTACAAAACTGAGGCTAGTAATTTTCAATTTCTCACATTTAGTGTGATAGTTGAAGTCAGGGATCTTATCCAGCTGGTACAAGGTCCTAGTGAGATATTCCATAACCAAAACAAAGAGAATATGGGAGATTGCATCACCCTGTCGAATCCCTCTTTTGGCTTGCATAATTCTAGTGTAGCTCACACTCACATTGAACCTTTAAGAGACTGTTTTTGCAGTAGTCATAGTCCACAAAAATATATTTATTGGGGAAACCAAACTCCTGTAAAATGTATTCAAGTGATCTCTAGTCAACCATGTCATGAGCTTTTTGGAACTCTAATCGCATCATGCACTTAGAAGTAGAACTCTTCATTTCATAACCTCTCATCAGTTCATAAGCCAATAAAACATGGTGATGAATATGGTGACCTGGAATAAATGCAGCTTGATTCTTGCTAACAATTCATCCTATCACTTTCCCAAGCATACTAGTGAGAATTTTTGAAATTACCATGTAAATAATGGTGCAACAAGAAATTGGTATCTAGTTCTTCATAACTTTAAATTCTGCTTCTTTGGGCTAAGGGCGACAACAATATAGTTAAGGTCTTTGTACAATCTTCTATGTAAGAAAAAATTTGTTATAGTTGCAGTCACATCTTTGCCAACAACGCTCCAAGTAGCTTTAAAGAAGTTAGCACCATAATCATCAATTTCATGGGTTTTGTTGTCTCCAATATCAGCTAGGGCTTTTCTAATTTCCTAATCAATAATTGGAGTAATGAGATATTCCCTCTGCTCATGGATCAACTGGACACCATGTCTCATGACATAGAAGTTAACACCTCCATCATATCCTCTTCTTGACCCATCTAAGAGCCATAGAAATTAAGAACCTCCTGTTCAATCTCATCTTGACTAAAGAAACTTGTTCCATCCTCCTCGAAAATACTTATAATGCTCTTCTAGTTTTTCCTGGTTTTGATAGATGGATGGAAAAAATGTTGTTTCCATCACTTAATCTCAACCATTCTAACTTAGCTTTGTGTCTTAAGTTCATCTCTTTCATCTCATTCCACTTAAGCACTTCATTTTTCCAAATTTGAACTTTTCCAATAACATCTTTATTCATTCAGTCATTTTTTTAGCTCCATTTGGGCAGCTAGCAACTCATTTTTTGCATTCTCCACTTTCTTTCTTAGACCATGAAGGGGTTTACTCAACTCTTTGATAATAGGCTTAAGTCTCTTAAGCTTCTTCCACTGTACAAACTTAAGACTGCCCTAGATAAGCTCAATCTAGTTCTTTACTACATCAGCATGAAAACCATTCACCTAGGCAATGTAATTATTAAACTTGAAGTGATATATGTGACTCGTGACCTGGTCCTGCCCTTTTAGACATAGCAGAGCATGATCAGACACATTGGGGCCACAATAGTAAGAGTAGAATCAATATTCTTCTGCAGTCAATCTAAGTTTCCCAACACCCTATCAATTTTAGAATATATAATACCATCAATTTGTTTATTGGACCAAGTGTAGTAGTCCCCAACATTGTCGCTTTTAGCTAAGCCAACATTTTCCATCATATTAACCATATTATAATATTCTGCCTCAATAACCTATCTCCCACCTATTCTATCTTGGGATTTCAACACATTGTTGAAATCTCCAATGAGACACCATGGGCCCTACTGTTGGTGATGTAACTTCTCTATATCTCTCCAAATATTCCTTATGTTATCAAGTTGGTTCAGTGCATATATTGCAGTTAACCAATTTAGAAATTCCCATGTAGATCATTCAATCCATATTTAATCAATTGGTTGGTACTACCAATATGTCGGATATCTCATTTATTATCATCCCACATAACCCAAATTCCCCCATTAGCATGTTTCTCATAATTTTCCAGGCATAACCCCTTAAACTTTAGCTTATCTCTAACAGCCTTAGCTTTACTACTTTTAACCCTAATTTCTACTAAAATGATAATGTCAGGTCTAAGATTAGAGAGACGGGAGCTTATCTCCTTGATCTTACCTGCCTTATTTAGCCTCATCACATTCAAGGAGACCATCATGTGTTGTCTTTGATCACTGATGGCTCATTGAAAAGCCTTAGAGCCTCAAAAGTATTGTCACAAATCAATTTATCACGTGTGCCCTCCAATGCAGGCCATTTACCTTTCATGTGTCCTTCCATGTTAGTCTAGTTAACTTCCCCATCTTTATCTTTTTCATTTGGGAGTGCCTCATTTGGTTCATCTTGATTCACTTGTTCGGCTTCTAGTACTTTAGAGCTTGCCTTTGGGTGACTGTAGTACAATCATGCCCAACTCTATGACATTTCTCGCAAAAATTTGGTTTCATATTCACCTGGCTACTTCATATTTCTTCCTTCAATATCTCTTATGGTAATCTCATTTGTTAGATTTTGGGCGATATCAATCTCCACAAGAATTCTGGCATACGAAACCCTAAGTTTGTTGGCAGGGCATTCATTTGCAAATAGTGGAGTTCTTAAAGTGCTTCCAATTTTACTCAGATTTTTCTGTCCCCAAAGGTAAAGTGGGAGTTGTGGCAGCTTGACCCAAATGAGAAGCGTTCGCAGCATATCCTTCTTCAAGTTGAAATCTGGTTTCTAGTCTCGCAAGAGCATTGGCATGTTACATATTGTCTAAGGCCCCACTCATCAACACAACATCCTTGTCTTAGAACGGGTGGAATCTAAATATGAAGTATCCCTCCTCGTTATAGAACATTTTCGGTAGATTCACAAAACTCTATTTGTTTTATCATAAATTACTTGACAGTGTTCATGCTCAGATCAGATCAACCCCCCATTACATACATGATTAGGGCGGATTTCCAATATTTCACCTCTGAGATGTTCATGAATTTTAATTTTTGTATTTAGTTCTTCATCATCTAATTTTTATCTATTAATGCATTTATGTTAAATTTGTAACTAATATTTAAAAATATTAATTTTTTCTTTAGCTATTACTATTAGTTTTATATCTTCAACTAATATTAGTTTTATTTTCCATATATTTTAAACAATTGTAAATTTGTTGAAATAATTTTTTTAATATTGTCCTAACAATATTTGAGACATCTTGTCCAACAAGCTGCCTACAAAAATATGCCAACAAATTGTAATAACAATCTCTACTATTCGATAAATACAATATCAACATAGTGTGAGCCTATTCAACTATGTTTATGGTGTGTTGCTAAAATTCGTAACCCGGTTAGTGCAAGATAGAACTATCTTCTCCTTCACTAGTTATAGTATGTCTTTTTCAACATATTTAAGAAACTTTAGAGAATTTGCACACACGTTTCTAGACTATACAACACACTCAATAAATTCTTAATATGAATGAGAATCTACCAAAACTTCCATAAATTCATTATGGTATCCCACACTTTTTCAGTTTGATACTTTTTGCATTCGTGTTTAGGACTTATATGCTTGAATTTTACGTCAAATCTACAACTCTTTTTTTTTTTGATATTTGAAATAGACACTCTAAAGGAGTAGAATTTGGAATTTTTCTACAACGTCATTCTTGAGTCCGGTGTCATGATCAATAATAATGACCTATGACATATTATCTTAATCCTTCAACAAACAAATTGGGATACATCTTCTAAGTCCAAGTTTCAATATCCTCTTTTTAACAATTCACAAAATCAAATGTAGTTGAATATGAAATCTTTATAGAAGTGATATCTAAAAAGGCATGAAAAGATATTTTTATATTTATTGGTCTTTTAAATGAAAACTTTGAGCAGTATAGTAGAAAAAAATGCTAAATCCATTGATGAATTATGGATGAACCTAAAAAAAATCTTCGACAATTTAAGAATCACTAAGAAATTTATATTTAAAAACATATTTCTGATCATCCAACAATTTTAACACTTGTTGCATTTCATTTTCCTAACCTTTTCTAGACTTGTTAATAATGTCACACACATTATAAACTTGTTTAATATTAACGATATTAAGGGGTGTTCAAATTTAAACCAATCTCAATAAAAGTCGCAAATTAATTTTAATCAACATGTAATAGAGAAAGGCTACTATTTTTATCAAGAAAGAAAAATAAATAGGCAGAGGCTTACACAATTTTCAACTAATAAGGCATTTAACCGAGTTTTTCCATTAACCATCCATATTAAGATTGCAATTACGGTTGATTTTGTATTTGAACCATGTCCAATAGGTGACTTGTACAGTTAACACTTCCATGCAAAATACTATTTTCTATGCTTTGAATATCTTGTTGTTTCTCAAACTCCACAAGCTCCAAATCGGAGCTAGCCATACTGTAAAGCCTGGATATTTAAATAATTATTTAATTAAAGGATAAAAGTAGTGTAATCAATAGAAGTAATGTAAATTGCAGAAATAGCGTAATTAACAGAGTTTAACTAGCACATAGGTATAGTTTTGGTAGCAAAAATATATTTTGATAACATATTGGTTTTTTGCCGCAGAAGATAAAGAGTGACAGAGACGAGTAATTAAGAGTAGTATGAATCACTAGTAATGGAAGTAGATAAAAACAATACCGAATACTAGAATTAGTAGCTTTAACTGGAAGAATTGTTTAACCGAAAATAGTTGAAATTTTGCTGGGATGATTCGTATATGCTTGTATTTATTTTGGTTGATTTGGTATGCTGGAATTATGTTGAATATGTCAAATTGCAGGTGAAGTTGAATTGTGTTGAATTGTCCCGATTTATGGACAGATTAAGTTGCAGGTCTTGTGACCAACATTGTTTAGTTGTCTTGCAGTTGATGCATTTTTGTTGTTGTTGTTGTTGTTGTTGTATGAGATTCATATCAAGTCTCATACATCGCATTATCAAGTTGGATCGGATGCTCAATATGTTGGCCTGCATTGGCAAATTAAGTTGAAGGCTTATGCCTTGTTGATGCCTCTATTAACTGGCGGTTTCTAAGTTAGGAGTTCTGCTCTGATGGTACCACATGCATATGCGTCATTTTGAGTCGTATTGTCGAGTTGCATATTAATCCTTATTGTGTTGCCAAAGTTGTATTGATTGGAGTTGTTTGGCATTTGTTTGTCTAATGGCGATGTTTATATAATCTGACCTAATATATTGTTTATCATACACTTGATTATATATTTCGATTTCTCACCCCTTTCTTTTATTTTGCCGTTGCCTTTATATTGGTAACGTGGAGGTAATTCTAAATGAAGATTTAATAGCTTCATTGAGTTCAAGTTGATGTCGTTGCTCTGATACGTAGCACTTGAGGGGGAATGAACACTTGTTTTGCTTATTGATGTTTTAAGTTGAATTTTAAGTATTTATTTTGAGAAGTTTGGCTGTTTTAAAGTTATTTGGGTTGATTAAAGATGTTATGTTGTTTTGAAATTTTATGTTGGGAATCCGCTGCGTGGTTAATTAAAAACTGGTTTATATTTCAAAGACTAAATATGTTGTTGAGTTCATATCGCTTTAATTGTGTTATGTATATTTTATAAACAAATTTACAGGTTTTGAAGGAGTTGAAAATGTAATATCCTAATGGTTGTTGAAATTTTACACTCTGATATTTGTTATAATTACCGGATAGATTTGGGGTGTTACACATACAAGCTCATTTTTCCTTATTGTCGCGTTTACTAGAAAATAGATTGTTGAACTTGATAAAGTGATCGTTTTCATTATCACACATAACTTTTCAAATTTTATCCGCATAAGGACGCTCTCTCATACTTCTTTGGCAAAATCACATTAAAAACATAAATGTCAGATAGTTTCAGGAATATCACAAAATACACATTTAATATCTAAATTCTGCAGCACGACACCTATTTTTGCTAAAGCTACACGTGTTAGAAGCTTCCCAATAAGAAGTCTACGTCCCAAAATCTGTACTTTTGATGGGGCTCAAGATTTCCATGGTTGATTCAGTACACGTATTTGATTATCTTCTCTAGAATCATGATAATTATTTTTCATTAAGACTACGTAATAGAATTTAACCGTGAAACTATTCATCATATTTATAATCCACACACACACACACACACACACACACACACACACACACACACACACACACACACACACACACACACACACACACACACACACACACACACACACACACACACACACATATATATATATATATATATATATATATATATATATATATATATATATATATATTCAACATGAATGAGGATGGTGGAGAGTCCCTCTTTAGCTCTATTTCATCATCATGTAGATTATCGTCTATTCTCCATTGGATTTTCTATATCCATGTTGAATTTGCAAAATTTCCCAGACACATAACTCTTGCTTCTTTGATAACAACATTTTAAACAAAGAGGGGAAGACATTTTTAAGTATATCATTGCTTATTCATTGGTCATGCCAAAATCTGGTATGTTCCCAATTACCTATGTTACATGCCAAATTGTTGTTGAAGCACTTTCAATGGTCCTCTTACTAGGACCAACCAACATTAAGTCCCTGCACTATAGTGAATCATTTTGGCATGATTGCAATTCATTTCTAATTGTAATTTCTTAAGTGAGAACGCCATACCTAAATGAAAGAAGCTTAAGCCAAATTGCTTAAGTAACATGTAGACATCTTTCTTCCATTTATTAAGAAGGGCCACGTTGAAAACTTCATAGTCTTATGTCCTTAGGCCATCATCATTCTTGCCCTTGCATATTTTATCCTAGCTTACCCAATTTATTTTCCTTTCTTCCCCACAACATCCCCATAATTTTTTTTTGTTAAATGCTAATAATAGAATAAATAACCTTATTTGGTGTCTTGAAGAGTGGTAAGTAAAAAAATGAAATGTTGCTAAGGATGGAGTTTACGAGGATAACTTTTCCCCCAATGGATATATGCTTTCGTTTCTAAAAGGCGAGTCTTTTCTTGAGGTTGTCGATAACCGGTGTCCATGAGGTACATCTTCAAGGGTTGGATTCTACCAAAATACTTAAAAACGTGTATGGAATCTTTTCAATTTTTCACAACAAGAATGATGATGATGCTTGGAGAAAATTGTCGTCCAAATTAATTATGTACAACTTATTTTTGAAAAAATCATCTTCAACCCTAATATGAGATCGAAACATCTGAAAATGATTTATCAAGATCCCAATTTTCAATCTGGTTTGTTCTTTGAGTTAGTTAAACTATGCCTTCAACCGCTATCAAAAATAAAAACATCACCAAAGGATTTAAAAGATTATTGCGGAAGATTTATGCATTTCTATTTTTGACAAAATCCACAACAAAGATTACATCATTATGTTTTAAGATGAAAATAAAGTTTGATTGTGCAATAAAATATGTTTGAAATTTTTAATTGTTTTAAAATCTATTGAATGAAACTTTCAATAAAAAAATGTCAAAAAAAAAAATTCTTAAAAAAATAGTCAAAATAATAAATTGAGGATTTCATGAGATTATAGAGGGTAGATTGAAAGTGAAGTGACCCATTATTATTTCATAATATTTTTTTATGTGACTCGATCTAAATTTGTTAGGCTCAACATTTAATATTGAGTAGTTTTTGTCTCTTCTTTAAGCCATAGGCCCTCTTCACAAAAAAAAAAAAAAAAAAACTGTTTTTCACTTTTTCTTCACCAAAAATACTCTTTTAAAATGGCATGATTAATTAATATTTTTCTCAACCAACAATACATCACGCTTTGTCATTTGTGTACAAGTTAGAATTATAATTAATAGTACTCATCAACTGCAATCTAGCATTGCTGTAAAAAACTGCAAAACTTATAATTAAGTAGACCTCCTATTAACTTTGTCGATACGCATCTCTCTTAAAACAGATACTATTAGAAATGAAGCACATGGAACTTATTAAAGGTTGCTTGCTATAGAATTTGTGAAGATATGCCAGCCTTTTTGGTATAATGATGTCATTGCCATGCCAACCTATTTAAAGAGTAATACTATAACACAATAAATTTAAGCCAAATGGTATAAATAAATAAGACAATAAGGAATGGATTGAGATTTGAGATAGATGGTGTAGCATAAAACATATCAAAGTATGGCATTTCAAGTGATGATAGGACACATAGTGTTAACTCTTGTCTTTTCTTTGTATTTTTTAGATTGGGAGTAGGTGACTATTGTATTTTTCTAACCGCTAATTTTTGTTTCTAGCCTTTTTTTAAAAATGTTTAAATAAAAGAAAATTAATAAAGAATGAAGAACAAATTGATCTACATTGTAAAAGATATGATTTAGAGTTTTGTGATATGCTTTGGTCTAACCACTATATGCTTTAATATTAATAATGTTTTTTTAATTGAAGTATATATATATATATATATATATATATATATATATATATATATATATATATATATATATATATATATATATATATATATATATATATATATATATATATATATATATATATATATACTCAATCCTTTATATAGAATGCATTATTTATTTTTACGCATACATTTTTATATCATACATAAACAACATAATAGGAAGAGACCTTTGATATATTGTAACGCATGTTTTTAAAAATGACAATTTTATCCTCTAAAGTTATTAATTATGTTACCATTTTAGTTTTTACCATTCACTTAAAAAATAAAAAAAAATCTAAATACTGCACCCCTACGCGCCTCAATTTCGGAATACTTTATGTAAGTATTCCGATATGAAAATTTACAAATCGGAACTCATTCTCCAAGTCTTTCGGTTCAACAAAAAAACCATCCGGAAGTCTTTGTAAAACTGTTCCGAAAAGATGAAAAACAAACTGGAACACTTTGATAAAGTGTTCCGGTATGCTATAGTGCAAACCGGAAGACTTGGCCAATGTTTTCCAAAACGCATTTTCGGAACTCTTTTCATATGTCTTTCGGAATGTTTTTTCAAATATTTGATTTTTTTATTTTTTTTAGGTATGAAAATTTCGCTCCATATTTGTCAAAAAAACGAGACAACTGTAGATACCACCGATACTTTCACAACTTCACAAAGATTTGTCACACGGGAAGAGGTTATCCGATGGGTTAAAGAGACTGGAATTAACAATAAAGTGACTGTTATCATCACCCGTTCGGACACCGAAACAGGCAAAAGAGGAACAAGCAACAAAGTGATATTTGGGTGCGATAAAGGGGGGAAATATAAGGATAAAAGTGAGACTCAAAGTGCTACTAAGAGACGTGGATGTCTATTCAAAATCACGTCGACTCCGGCAAAAGATGGGTCTGGATGGAAGGTTGATGTAAAATGTGGAGTTCATAATCATGGTTTACTAGATAGATTAGAAGGTCATTCTTTTGTTGGTAGGTTGACAACAGATGAGAAGCAGCATGTTGCTGATTTGACAAAGAGACATGTTCCGCCTAGACACATATTGATTTCCTTGCAAGAGCGAGATCCTGAAAATGTCACTCGGATCACCCAAATATACAAGCATAAAAGTGTGATAGAAGCAGAGATAAGAGGTCCAAGAAGTGAGATACAACATTTGCTTAAGCTTATAGAAGAGGCGAACTATGTTTATTGGAGTAGGAAAAGGGATGATTCGGAAGCTGTGAGAGATGTTTTTTGGGCTCATCCATATTCGGTAAAGTTGCTGAATCTTTTTCCAACTGTCTTGATTATGGATGCCACATATAAGACCAACAAATATAGACAACCTTTTTTTGAAATAGTTGGCATGACATCGACCGAATTAACATTTGCGGTTGCATTTGCCTATATGGAGTGTGAGTAGACAGAGAGTTATTGTTGGGTTTTGGATAAGCTGAAGCAATTGTTTGTGAAGAAAGATGTGGGTCCACGAGTGATTTTGACGGATAGAGATCTTGCTTTGATGAGAGCAGTTGAAGTTGTGTTTCCTACGATGCATAAACTAGAAGCGTTATCTCAGGTGTTTCGGTGTGTATGAAAAGCGAACCGGATGACTTGCATAAAGTGTTCCGGTTTGTGTATTGGAAATGTTTCAGAGCGTTTCCAATAGCAAATGGTGAAAAGGTGAAAATGAAAAAAAATTACTTATTTATATGAGGGTAATTGCGTCCAAAAAAAATTTAATGTAGGGGTACAAGGAAAATTGTAGGGGTACAAAGTAAAATTTTCTCAAATTCGTAGTTCTCTGATAGAACCCCAATAGCCCAAATCCAATATTAAATCCACAACAGTCCATGAGGGAGTGACATAGGTCTTAGAGAACACTTTTTAAATAGGGAGCACTATTTTTAGGGGTGCATCCCACACTTTCAAAAATTCAAAATTATCTTTAATGCATTGGGAAATTCATCTTTGAACACACCTAAATCGCACAAATTTTTGTCTTTTTGATATCCGCCATATTTTGAACAAAATATGGTACGAAGATGCATCTCTGTATGTTATTTAAGTGTAATCGTGGATATATCTCCGAAATATCCTCTGAACTCAATTGTTTAGTTTTTATTCATTAAATTTGATATTTTTTTGAAACACACATATTTTAGGTCATTTTAGACCAGCACATTTTAAGTCATTTTAGACCATGAATTAGAAGAAAAGCGCATACATTAATTGATTCAAATATAATACACAATTATGAAAAAGTCATACAATTATCAAAATATACGGACCATATATAAGTTGTTCTGAAAATAGAAAATAATACAACCAAACAAAAACCTACTGGGTATAGCTAACCCATGCCTTTTTCATCACCCGTACTGCATGGTATTCTATGCGTCGGCAATCATGTCTTCTACGAGGACCAACTAGGGGCTGTCATTCTCAAAAAGTCTCACCTCTATGCTTGATCTCCCAATCTCCACAATACACTGACAAATCGCTGACATGTCATCGGTGTGGTCATCCCTAACCTCAAGTACCTCCTGATTAGTTGACCTAGTTGGTCTTCCAAGAGTGTCTAGTGTCATGACAGGGTATGACATGCTATAGAACCATGTCATATAGCCGTCAGAATAAGTCAATTGTTAAGGAGATGAAACCTTGCGATACTCCTCTGGTACCAAGTGACTATTAAAATCCTCCTGTATCACATCAAAATCTCTGTAGAGGATAATGGGAGGAGCGGGCTGTGAGGGGGTCTTAGAATAATTTTCAAATAGACAAATTGGCGCATCAGTCGCTCGGATAGATAAGGATACATAAGAGATGACCCACATGTTAGCTATCCGGAGTATAAAAAAATGTTTTCCTGCATACGCGTCTCGCGGTGACTGTCTTATGGGCAAAAGGCAATGTCATCTGCTAAAGCATGGTCAAGATACACCCGAAATGAATCGGCCGCATTATTTCCTTTATACGACACAAAGACGGTAACACGAGGCCAATCTTCTATATAGGTAGGCACAACTTCCTACCCAACGATGCGGGGAAAGAAGGAGATGATTTATCTCTGAAATATGGTTCAGATAAAATATTAATAACACGTGTATCAAAATAATTATGAAAATATTAGTAATAGTAAATTATCGTAAACAGTGTGCAGCTCCTGTCATCTACTTTATCTTCCAAAGATAATCCTCACCCAACTTCGAGTACAAGTATACCAAACATGCGCCCCCCCAGTTGTACTCGTGAATCACCATTAAGTCGATGAAGTACTTAAGGTAGACCACATCGATGTAGGTTGCACTTTTGATGTGCCAGCCAAGAACAAGAAGTAACACCTCAATGCACATGTCTGATGGTAATCAACATGCACATCATGGCATTCGACATCCTTATTCCATTGTAGATGCTCTTTAAAAGTTGTTCCAAAAAACTAAATCTAACATGAGCTCCTCTAGTTTCAGCTACCTCATTTGCGGCCTTAGTTAGGTCAGCCCCCAAATGGGTGACCATAATCTCCATGGCTTCTTGTCGACTGATCCTTCCGGGGCCTAGTAATCTTCCCCTGACGGGATGATGCAGGATGCATCTTCCCATCAGGGCGATGGTCATATCGCCTATATAAAGGTGATAAGATGACGTCTTTGAATTCCAACTCTCTACAAATGCATCATGCATGCAATGGTTTACGGTCATGTACGCAGTAGAACATAAATCGGCAAGACCAGAATAACGGATAACATATATAAACCAATCAGTAGTGGGTTATTCCAACTCCAAAATATTTTGGACGTGGCTTACCGATTTCAAACATGGACTTTCCTGTAAAAAAACTATCACCATCAATATCAATTTAATTAGTTTAAACATATGTGTTGTGAAAACGATGCCAAGAACATGGTATAATAGGGAACACAATGGGAAGCAAGAAGAACAACAAGGAATTGGTTCTAAATGCTATTATTTACTTTCTCTTTGAATCAAGATTACTACAAGTGTTATAAAAAAAACAAATAACCCTTCACCCTAAATTAAGATTTATAGTATGCAATGATGAGAGACTATTATGCTATTTATAATAAACCTAACACACTAAACTAATGGGTTTTTTCACAAATATCTATTACAAGCTAACTTAGGGTACAAGCTAACTTAAACAATTAGACATAACAAACAGGCCCAATTCGAAATACTAACAACCCTAGCATTTCGACACCCACATACTAGAATACACTTCGACTATAGTATGTAGGTCTTCGATAGCAGCATACGAACAAGCTTCGACCTCATGCATATTCTCTGTCGAACCAAAAGCTATCCTTCGACCTAATAGAGTTCAATCCAATTCTCATAAATCTCCACCTTGGAACAAACTCTATAGTATCAAAGACCAAACTAGCTTTCTCTATGCAGCTTAATCAATTGCATACAGTGGAAAAACTTACAATTCGACAATGTCTTGATGATCATATCAACAACATTGTAATCTGTCAAAACCTTCAGCACTTGGACTTCTCCATGCTTGAATACTCCTCTGATGAAATGAAACCTCACATCGATGTGCTTGGTTCGCTCATGATGTGTTGAGTTCTTCGATAGGTGTATAGCACTTTGACTGTCACATTTAACAATGATACCTCGGCCTTGAAGTTTCATCTCGTTCGCAAAGCCTTCAAGCCACAATGCTTTTTTTCACAACTTCAGTGAGGGCAATCTATTATGCTTCAGTGGTTGATAAAGCAACAACCTTATGAAGTGTTGCTTTCCAACTAATAGTTGTGCCAAACATAGTGAAAACATATTTAGAAATAGATTTTCTGAAATCCATACACCCTGCATAATCAGAGCCGGCATATCCTTCAATTACTGCTTTACTATCTTCACCCAAGGCTCCACCATAAATTAGGACTCTATTTAGAGACCTATTTATGTACCTTATAATCCATTTCAATGCTTACCAGTGAGCCTTTCCAGGATTTTCCATGTACCTGCTTACAAGACTTACTGCATATGCTATGTCGGATCTAGTACAAACCATAACATACATCAAATAACCTACTATATTAGCATATGAGATTCTATTTATATAAGCTCTTTTGACATCAGTATTGGGACACCGATCTATACTCAGCTTGAATTAAGGGTTTGTCGGAGTCACAACAGGCTTTGAATTTGACATACCAAAATTTTCGAGAATCTTCCGTATGTATGCCTCTTGAGATAAGAATAATTTCGACTGTTTTATATCTCTTCAAATGTCAATCCTAAGGATCTTGGATGCAGCTCCCAAATCCTTCACATCGAACTCCTTATTGAGTTCATCATTCACCCTCATTATATCTTCGACATTGTTGCTTTCTATGAGAATATCATCCACATAAAGCAACAAAATAACAAATAAATTACTAGGTAGAAATTTAAAGTACACACAACGGTGGAACTGGCTTCTTACGAAACTTATGTGTCCCATGAACTTGTCGAATCTCCTATTCCACTATCGAGGAGATTGTTTTAGTCCATATTAATATTTGTTTAGATGACACATATAATCTTCCTTCCTCTTTTCGACATATCATTCAGGTTGCCTCATCAGGATTGTTTCGTCGAGATCATCATACAAGAATGTAGTCTTCACATTCATCTGTTTCAGTTCAAGATTGAACTGTGCCACCATGAAAAGAAACAATCGAATAGATATGTGCTTCATAATAGGAGAAAACACATCATTAAAGTCGACACTTTCTTTTTGAGTGAAACCCCTTGCGACCAGACTTGTCTTGTATCTCTTTGATGCCACTTCTTCAATTCCTTTCTTAACTTTGAAAATCCATTTACAGCTGACTAACCTTGCTCCAGCAGGTTTCTTGATCAGTTCCTAGGTGTGATTATCATGAAGAGATTTCATCTCATGATTTATGGCCTTCATTCATTCAGTCTTATTTTGACTCCTCATAACTTCCTTATAGTCTCTAGGTTCTTCGTCTAGAACCTCATATATAGAGATTAAGGCATAAGCTATAAGATTTGCATACCCAAATCTCTGAGGTGGCTTGATGACTCTTCTCGACCTATTGCTTGACAATAGGTAGTCATTGACATTTTCCTCAACTTCCTCAACATCGTCTGCTTCTTCGACTTCATATGGAATATGCAATTCAACAACAACATGCTCCACCTCAACAGGAATCTCTACGTGTTCCAAATCTTCATCAGATATTTCCACACTTCGAATAACATCATCAATTTTCTTAAAAGACATTTCAACTTCATTGAAAACTATATCTCGACTGGTGATACTCTTCTTGTGACTTGGATCTAGGCACCATAGCCTATAAGCTTTGACTCCTTCAGAGTATCCCATGAACATGCATTTCAGAGCTCTAGAATCAACCTTATCTTGCCTAATGTGAGCATAGGCTACACAGTCAAATACTCTCCGTTTGTCAATATCTGATGGATGTCCCGATCAAACTTCTTCAAGTGTCTTCATATCTAACATAGTCGAAGGACATCTATTTATCAGATATGTTGCTGTCGAAATAACCTCAGCCCAAAACACCTTCTTTAATCTAGCACTAGTCAACATGCATCTAACTTTTTCCAAAATAGTTCGATTAAACCTTTCAGCCAAACCATTTTGATGTGGAGTACCTGCACTAGTTTTGTGCCTTGCAATACCAGGGGAAGCACAAAAACTGTCGAACGCCTCATTGCAAAATTCAAGGTCGTTATCGGTTCCCAACCTCTTGACCTTTCTTCCAGTTTGATTTTTTGACCAGAGTCTTCCAAATTTTGAAATTCTAAAAAGTTCCATCCTTAGTCTTCTAGATGAATACCATAATTTTCTAGAATAATCATCTACTATGGATAGAAAATACCTCGCTCCTGAATATGATGGACATCTTGCAGGCCCCCAAAGATCAGCATGAATGTAATCAAGAGGTCCATGTGTTCTTTGTTTGCCTTTGTTGAACTTCATTCTGCAAGATTTTCCAAATAAACATGGTTCTCAAAACTTCAGTTTTTCGACTTTGTCTCCACCAAGCAGATTTTGTTTTCCCAAATAGACCAAACCCCATTCATTGATATGACCCAATCTCATGTGCCAAATTTCTATCTTCGATAAAGGTTTCATGGATGCAAATTTGTCGAACCACTTACAACTTCAGCCTCATGGTATACAAGCCTTGTTTCTTCACCCTTCTCAAGACTTCTTTCGACCCCTTCATGACTCTTAGGATAATTTTGTCTCCTTAGAAAACATATCACTTCTTTTCGAATTCACCCAGAGAAATCAAATTTCTCTTCAAATCAGGAACATACCTGACTTCAGTCAACAATCTTATTGACTCATCATGGAGCTTGAATCTCACAGATCCAACATCTGCAATCTTGCAAGCTTTGTTGTTTCCCAGCAATACAGATCCACCATTTTGATCACATAATTCCTCGAACAAGTCTTTGTTTGGATTCATGTGCCAAGTGCAACCTGAATCCATAATCCTCTCCTTACTCAAGTCACTGCTTAAAACCACAAGAACATCAGATGATTCGAAATCATCTTGAACAATGGTTGTGTTGTCATTATCTTTACCTCCATGATCTTTCAAGCATTCAGGGCACACCTTTCTTGTGTGACCCTCCTTCTTACAATGATAGCATTGAATACTAGATGCTTCGCCACTGTAAGACTGCTGCTAACTTTTACCTTTCTTCTTGTCGAACTTACCATTATTTCGCAAGAATTTCTCTTAACGGCAAAACCTTCAACAATCGTCGAAGGTTTATACTCCTTTCGTTCGTTCAAGTCCTTAGAATACAAGGCTGATTGAACTTCTTCGAATGTTAGGGACTCCCTTCCATACAAGAGAGTTTCTTTGAAATGAGCATGTGACCCAGGCAAAGCGCACAACAGCAACAGTGCTTGATTTTCATCATCGATCTTCACATCAATATTTTCAAGATCAAGAATCAGCTTGTTGAACATATCCAATTGCTCAACCAACACTTTGTCTTCAATCGTATTGAATGAATACAAAGCTTATTTCAAGTAAAGTTGATTTACCAGCGATTCGGTCATGTACAAACTTCTCCACGCTCACTGCACCAATTATATGTAAAAATGATGTCAAGAATATAGTATAATAGGGAACACAATGGGAAGCAAGAAGAACAACAAGAAATTGGCTATAACTGCTATTTTTTACTTTCTCTTTGAATCAAGATTACATTATAGGAATAACAAATAACCCTCCCACCCTAAATTAGAATTTACAGTATGCAATGATGAGAGACTAGTATGCTATTTATAATAAATCTAACATACTAAACTAATGGTTTTTTTTCACAAATACCTATTACAAGTTAACTTAGGGTACAAGCTAACTTAAACAATTGGACATAGCAAACAGACCCAATTCGAAATACTAACAACCCTAGCATTTTGACACCCACATACTAGAACACACATCGACTACGGTATGTAGGTCTTCGATAGCACCATGCGAACAAACTTCGACCTCATGCATATTCTTTGTCGAACCAAAAGCTATTTTTCGACCTAATAGAGTTCGATCCAATTCTCACAATATGTATTGCCAAAGAAAATAAGTATACCTTTCCTTCTCTGACATGCCTAGCAACATGGTCTGCATAGAGATGAAGTAATGAGATGTCAAATTGGCCACCTGGATAAGTCTCTAAAGGGGCATCTACAACGGGTTCCTCCTAGACTTTATGAGCTTCAGGTTCTGCTCCATCATATAGGGACTCGTGGCCCCATGATGTAGAGGTCCGAAATAGGCGGCTACGAGAAGTAGAATCCGATGGTTGGAAACCTCGACATTGTGAACCATCAAACGAGTTATCATCGACTCGTGTACTCGTGGTTCTGGATATGACTCTCACGTCGTATTTTTTATGTCAATAGTTCAATTTCATACATTGTACTTAACATTTTTTAGAATAATTGAGATACTCCCAATTGAAAAACAAATCTCTTCTCTCGGCTGAATTATTTAAAGAAAAAGTAAATTGCTATTGAGAGCCATCATATTCTACTAAACTTTCCATTTCAACAACAAATAACAATTATACATTGTTTTCACAATATTCAAAGATGTTGCTGGAGAACTTGGATGAAAGGACACAAGTGTGGCACAGGGTGGTGTGATTAACATAATTTGTAGTAAATGTACTAACTAGGTTTGTTGATTGCTGTAGTAGAATAGGTCTTGGTGTGAAATGCAAGGAACTTCTATCATTCAAAAACGGATTAGGCAAGTTTGAGGCAAAGGGGTTTGTATTCTCGAGTGTTATCTCTATGGTGATTAAAGGCCAATTAGCATAATGATATACCTGCTAAAATTTGCTGAACACATTACTAATTATTTATGACTAACAAAATTAACTTTTATCTGCTACTTAAGTAGTGTTCATGACTAGATGAGTATTCAGAGTCGACTAATTTAAGAGAATAACGTGATTTGATTGAATACACGTATATAAAAATTGATATTATGAGTGCGTAGCGATTAGTCACTTAATTATATCTGGTTTACATTTCGGCCTTGTAAAACTAACAAAATAAAACCTCTTGACAATAACAATCTACTTCTTTAATGGAAAATTCATCACAAAAGATAAAAATAACCATGGTGCATTGAAACAAATAAACGAAAAAGATGAGCCTCATGGTGACATTTTATACAACACTTCAATGGAAGTTTGTAGGAGTGGAATAGGTTAATCCAGGACTCCAATTGGAAGGAGCAACATTCCATGCAAATATAGTTTCTTTGGTTGTATAAGAAGTAATCTTGAAAGAAAGTGTTTGGCCACCAAGTGTTGCAAATGCTTGGTAAGAAGCACCCCAATTGTGGCTCATTCTAATCCATCCTGTTCTACTTCCTTTCACCCACATGTTGGCTATATCTCCTCCACCTCCCACATTCATCACATAAACTAATAACCAATACCCATTTCCTTGGAAAGAGAATCGAAATCCTTCCTTTCTCGCACAAGGTACCCTGAGAAATCGATAATTTTTTAATCAACAAATCAAATCGTAAGTATAATATTCATAAATACCTTAATCGTCTGATCAGGTATTTATGAATATACCTGGGATAAAAAAGCTCATTTAATTATTACCTGCGATACATAATAGGGACTATACCAGCCTTCCATTGTGCGATTTTCATGAAGGCGGGTTTAGACATATCAAAATGTGAACGTGGTGGGTTGCACCATCCACCATTATCAGAGGCTTGAGACCAATTAGGAGGGCACAGGTTGGTGGCAGTAACTGTGGTGTAAGGCACGTTGGTGTTACAGAACTTGGATTGGACGCATTTTATTTGATAACAAGTCCCACATGCATATCCATTATTGAACAATCTTGAACTCAATGCTGCAGTGTCTGTCCCATACCCGTTCACAAACAAATTTCCATACCCACATGCTCCTCCTTTATAAAATCCATCAAAAAAAATTTAGTTACCACAAAAAACATGTCAATTTAAGGTAAATCGGTTAATATTAAAGTTTGAAAAAAATTATTAATAAAAATAATATTAGTAGCGGTTCAGTTCAGTTGTATCCGTGCAGAAACATTTCACTGCACGAACGTGATGCAGCATCTCGCTTATTTATTTTTAAAGAGGTAAAATTTCGGCTACTAAATTATTAGACTAAAAAATGTACTAGTAGTGACCATTTTACATACCCATGGTGGCGGAAGCGGTCTCGTCGCCATAAAATGTGGCATAAGCAAGAGTCCATGGGCTCGGTTGAAATGTGGCTGTTACTACTGCTGGCTTAGCGATAATTATGAGCATCAATGTAATTGTAATTGTATTCAACAAGCTACAATGTTGATGAATTGCAGCCATTGTTGAGATTATGGAAAGATTAATGAATGCAATTAATTGGATGTGCTCATTGTACTAGTACATACATGTTTGCTTATATAACCTTCAATTTTAGAAGCACGTCACTAATTGGAAAAACTTGCCTTCGTGATTTCCACTAAGATCGATTATGTCTCTATCTTTCCAAGTCAACAATATTACTGATGTTGTTTGTTTATTTTTTGTCGTTGTCTTGAAACAATATTGCTAGCCAATGATGTGGTTACATAGACAACGATCCAGGAATATTATATCATTCCTGTATTTATTATACAAGGAAAAAAAAATCGTGTTCTTATCAAAACAATAAAGTCGTGCCAACATGTTTCTAAAACAAAACTTTGTTTAGTCAAAGAAAAGACTTCGTCCTCCCTATAATCATGCCATATATTAGTAGGTGCATGTTGTTAATGAGTAATTAAACATTTCAAGAAGAATTGGATATTCAAAAAGTGCATAGAAGCCCATGAAATTGAACTTACATTAAGGAGATGGGACTTTGTAAGTGTAACCCCTACATGTACCCCAACAAAACTCAATATCAAATTATATTTTTTTTGTGCAAAATTATTATTTAAATAAAAACAAATTAGGATTAACCTAAAAAAATTCATCATAACTAATAAGTAGTTAATAATTAATTTCCTACTTTCCAGTCAAGTAACATTAGTGGAATAGGTCAGTAATTATTTTTCCTACTTTCATGTCAGTAACGGAATAGTGGAATAGTGGAATAGGCTTAATTGTTAGTTCCACTCCTTATTATTAGGATTCAGTTTCTCAATTTTTTGCTGTATATATTCGTGTAATTGTTTACCACATTAACGAGAGAAATTATCAATTCAATTACCTTCTCTACATGGTATCAGAGCTTCAGGTTGAAAATTATTATTTTTTTTTCAAACCACCTTCACTCCCATGGCTGGCAATCGTATTATCATTGAAAAAGGCCTCACTCTTTTGGCTCAATCATCTTTACCTCACGATTTTTGGGAACATGCTTTCAAAACTGCAACTTATCTCCACAATAGAACCATTACCCCCACCTTACACTACCATTCTCCATATCAACAATTATATCACAAAGATCCAAATTATGGTTTTCTCAAAACTTTTGGATGTCTTTGCTATCCCTTTCTTCGTCCGTATAACAACCACAAAATTGATTTTCGTTCTCTTCCATGTGTGTTTATTGGTTACAGTACTTCTCACAAAGGATATCTCTGTTTTCATAAACCTACTGAGCGTATATATGTTGCAAGGCATGTTGTTTTTAATGAGAGTATATTCCCATATTTTGTTTCTTCAAATAATTCAACGCCTAACTTATCTACTCCTGCTTCTATAGAATTAAATTCCAGTTTGTTAGAGCAAGCTGTTGAACTGCCCACACCTTCAGCCACGTTCCAAACTAAACCTACAATTCAGCCTACAATTCAGCCCCCACTCACAATTCCTCCCACTTCTCATTCATTGCCTAATTCCTCTCCTCCACCGGCCCCACAACAACATCAACAACTTTTTCCTTCACACTACAGACCCGCTCAATCTTCCACTCACCCCATGACCACACGAGCCCAAACCGGCTCTCTCAAACCGAAAATCCTAGCTACCACTCTTAAACCTGAACCTGATCCTCGTACATACAAACAAGCCCTCAAACATAAACATTGGCAAGATGCCATGACTGTAGAGTATAATGTCCTTGTGAAAAATGGTACTTGGTCTCTTGTTCCTTGTCCTACTAATGTCAATGTTGTAGGTTGTAAATGGATTTACAAGACAAAACGCAAATCTGATGGGAGTATCGAGCGTCACAAGGCTCGTTTGGTGGCACAAGGTTTTAGTCAGCAAGCAGGTAAAGACTTCTTTAGGACGTTCAGCCCAGTGGTTAAGCCAACAACTATTCGACTTGTCTTATCCATTGCCTTATCCAACCAATGGTGTCTTCGGCAATTAGATATCAACAATGCATTCTTGAATGGTGAGCTCTCTGAGGTTGTCTATATGCGTCAACCAAAGGGTTTTGAAGATTCTCATCATCCTGATCATGTCTGTCAATTGCGGAAGGCTCTTTACGGGCTCAAACAAGCACCTAGAGCTTGGTTTACCAAGCTTAAGCATTACCTTGTCACGCAGGGCTTTCGGGCTTGTCAATCCGACACGTCCTTGTTTGTTCATCATTCTGCTGCTGCAACCATCTACATCCTTGTATATGTAGACGATCTGATCATTACCGGCATGGATTCAGGTTTGATTAATAACTTCATCATTAATCTTAACAAGGTGTTTGCTTTAAAGGATCAGGGAGAATTACATTATTTCCTCGGTCTTCAAATCACACGCACCAGTTCAGGGGTTCAACTCACTCAAGAAGGTTATGTTAGAGATATTCTGGAGTCCACCAACATGTCTGTTGCTGCTCCTATAACAACACCTGCTGACCCACAACATCGTCTTGTCAAAGCAGGTGAACCATTCGATGATCCAGCCTTATACAGACGCACAGTCGGTTCTCTCCAGTACGCCACAATCACCCGGCCTGATATTACGTATGCGGTAAATCGCGTTTGTCAATTTATGCATTCACCGACACTTGATCACTGGCGTGCTGTCAAAAGAATACTTCGTTATCTTGCTGGTACTCTGTCACATTCTCTCCACTTCAGTCCAACTCCAGCAACTTCCTTTTTAGCATATTCCGACGCGGGTTGGATCTCGGATTCGGACGACAGCCGCTCTCAGTTTGGTTATGCAATCTTCCATGGTTCTAATCTCATCAACTGGACTTCCCGCAAATAGAAGGTTGTTGCTCGCTCAAGCACTGAGGCAGAATATCGATCCCTGGCATACACCGCCGCCGAACTGCTTTGGCTCAATCTTCTTGCTTCTGAGCTTCATGTGCCTATTACTGGTCCTCCGTTGCTTCTCTGCGACAATGTTGGTGCCATTTTCTTGTCCAAGAACCCGGTTATCAGCACACGGTCCAAGCATATTGCGCTCGATTTTCACTTTCTTTGTGACCAAGTTGATTCCGGCACTCTCAAAATTGGCCACGTCTCATCTGTTGATCAGCTGACCGATATCTTCACCAAGCCACTTTCCAAAGATAGAGTTTCTTTTCTTCGTTCCAAGCTTCGAGTTCTTCCGAATCATCAGCTTGCTGGGGGGTAATAAGTAGTTAGTAATTAATTTCCTACTTTCCAGTCAAGTAACATTAGTGGAATAGGTCAGTAATTATTTTTCCTACTTTCATGCCAGTAACGGAATAGTGGAATAATGGAATAGGCTTAATTGTTAGTTCCACTCCTTATTATTAGGATTCAGTTTCTCAATTCTTTGCTGTATATATTCGTGTAATTGTTTACCACATCAACGAGAGAAATTATCAATTCAATTACCTTCTCTACAATAACTATTCTAGTGCCAAACAATAGATTGATGACGTGTTTGTATGATGTTCTTCCGATTTGTTTGTGTAGATCTTCG
The DNA here is from genome assembly GCF_029867415.1 of Vicia villosa. NCBI lineage: Eukaryota > Viridiplantae > Streptophyta > Magnoliopsida > Fabales > Fabaceae > Vicia > Vicia villosa. Next base: position 49,656,315 of record NC_081180.1, read on the forward strand.
GTATGGTAGAGCAAATGCGTGCTTATAAAATTAACACCTCAACATCTAAGTCAGTGAGATCATAGAGGTAATCTGCAAAAATGAATGAAAATGCATGTCATGGCGCGTAGACAAGCTTTTATATATGATTAATGGGTGGTTAAAACTGTTATCAATTGGTCCGATGTGGAATACAGAAGATCGTCAAATTGAATCTAATGGTTGATGATGAATGATTAGTCTGGATCCATTGGTAGTCTAACTTTCTCGCAAAGCCGTAACTGTTCATCGGTCTCTTATAAAGATATTTTGAATTGAGATTTTGGTGTTTGGCTAGTCTTGGCAGTAGGGGTGGACAAAATTTTGCAAATCGGCCCAATTCGACTTAGATTTATCAATTCTGCAGATATCTACAATCATATTCATCATATCTGACTTTAAATAGTATTTATCAAATTTAGATTTTGTAATTTTTTTCTTAATAATAAAATACATGAAAAAGGCAATGAATTGGACTTTATTTTGAAGAGTTTTTTTTTTCTTTTCATATTTCTTTTTTATTCAATAATTATTTTTTTTAAGAATATATTTTATCTATTAGCTCTTTCTAATTGTTCATACTTTTTTGCATCTTAAGATTCTTTTTCCAGTTTTTGTGTTTTTTAATGTTTATGACTGAATTAACCGATCCGAAAAATTGATATGTCTGAAAAACCGTAAATTGTCAAAACCGTGATAAAAATGGTCGAAATTGGATCTCTATTTATCATCTATAGATTGGGCCGGATTGAAAATTTAGGGCCGAATTCTATCTGACCGACCCGATTGTTCAGCTCTAATAGGTCAATTTTTCTTCTTGAATCATTTGACCGACCTGAAACAATAGTTATATTTTATAACAAATCATGAAAGTAATTTGTACGGTTGTTACAAGTAAAAGTCAAAATTTTGAACTAATGAGAATCCTTCAAATAATAGAGGTGGCACTTTTGAAAATTTTTAATTTGAAGATGGGAAAATCAATTCGGTTTGCAACCCTTAGTTCATTTCGGATGGAATTCTTCTAATTTTGATTTAGAGTTTAAAAATTACCTCTCCGATTTTTAATTCTAATTTATTTTTTGGTGGAAAAGAGAGCTCAAAAGGCTTTTTGGAACCCACTCATATTTTCATAATAGCTCATAAGATAATTGTTGCAGCTTAGAAAACAAGTGCAGTTTTTATCGTCTCCACGGGGACTGGTTGTATTTTAAAGATCATTCAATAGTTTTTATAACTTTAAAGATGATTTATCAGATGGATGATTGTTTGTGAATACTGAAATGTAAAATAATCGAAAATATATTCTTTGGTGGTTCATAGTTGAGAAAACTTATTGGGGTTAGATTTCATTGACCTATTCTTCTGTAGAATATTTGACCAATAATATGCAATTTTAATAAGCTATTAATATTATCGCCCAAAGCTCTTATCACAACTCTTATTTGATTCAACGACGTGAGCTCAGTCGTATTACCTAATAGTTGACCTTTCAACCTATTAACCAATACGACAACATTAATATTCAACAGTTAATACGGATATTAAACCTAAATCTGTCTAAACTTTAGTATATCAAATAGATGAAAAGTTGGACCTAGTAATGACCAGTACTTCTCGTATATCAAGTCATGCCATGCAATTGTGTTTTAGATAGATAATCCAAAACAAGCATTAAGAAAAGATAATTCATCAATATTAAAACTTAAGAAGAATTGAATCGAACTCCATGATTGGGATTGAAACACGAATATTAGGACAACTGCATCGAACACTAACAAAAAATTCAATTGTTCATCACAATCAATATCACACTCTATATCAATCAAATGGGTTAGTGTTTCCCTTAATTATAAGATCATGCATTAACTATAGAAATATATTGCATTTAATCTTAAGCAATATCACAAGATACATAATCAATCATGGATCACTAAGGTCTTTATTTTGTGTTGTAAAGTGGTTGAGCTACAAGGATCTTGATTTTTATAAGACACAAATGTACATATAAGATAAAAGAGTAATACTTGATGTTTTCTTTTAGACTTTCAAAATATCTCTTTCTTTTTACACCATACAACTTCTTTTCTTGGTGATTACTATTTTTTAAAAACTTTGACATTTTGATTTCTTTTTCTTTTTGATTGTCAAAGTATATTATTTTTCATTAATAAGATTACACTAACCATTTACTATTTGATTTCTTTTCCAGACACTTCCTTCCTCCCCAATTATCATTTTCGAACACCCTTGAAATTCTAGTGCTCTATTATCTTTAAGATAAAATATGAACATTATTTTTCTTCAAAAATCGACTCAGAGTTGTAATTTTTCAAAAACAAAAATTTTCATGTTTAAGGCTCAAATGGGTTGTCAAAGGATCACACCCTCACAAGGTAGGTGTCATACCCCAAAATTTTCCCATCATATTTTAATATATCTTGACTCATATGATCTTCAATTACTTAAGCATGTGCAAAAATTGGGCACAATTACTTATCTCCCAAGCAATCAACCCACAACTAGGGTTTTACTTCTCTTAAGATCAAATCAAGTTCTAAGACCTCAAATGGATCCCATGGTCTCTCATATGTTTCAAAGGATCCTCATTCCAATTTTCAAGCTCTGATTCACAAGTTCGATCAGTCAACTGCTCAAATGGACAACGGTCGACCAGTTTGACCTAAAAGTCAACTATGGTCAAACCATAGTCAAAACTCCTGATTTTTGGTCAACATCAATATTTTGAAGTCACATTCATCATTTGATCAATATTTTATCATGATTCATCAAGGAGAGCTCAAAAATCATCAAAAGTCCAAGTTGCTAATTTAGGGTTTTGAACTAAAAAGTCAACCCAGCTTTGAATGATTATATCTCCCTCATACTTTTTCAGAAATTCCCCAACCAAATATCATTATCAAGGAAATTCAATTCTCTACAACTTTGATGTTGGGCCCGAGGTCAAGAAATGCTTCCGCTAAAGAGATACAAGTCAAAACATTATAGGTCTTTTGAAAGGTCAACCAAAAATCAATTTTTCCAAAGGACATATATTGAGCATCAAGAAAGATTTTGACATGATACCAAAAAGTCTGGTCAGAGGACTCTTCAAGCTTTCTAAAAATTCCAAGAAAACTTAAAAAAATATGGAAAATTGAGAAAGTTACAAGATGTGCAAGTTGAGCAATTTTCAAGAGGTGTACAAAGAGAAATATGGTCCAAAATGATTCTTCTTCTAAATGGGCTTGATTTCTTTTTATTCTAACATCATCTTAAGCCCATCCACGACCATGGAATATATCTTTTATATTTTTATTGTTTTATTTATTATTTTATAGATTTTATTCATTAAAATCATAATTTAATTAAATAAAATCATAAAAATAATAGAAGATCTGCTTTGGCTTCATAATTGATTCAATTAAATGTCAAATATATTCCACAAAAGAGTCAAAATTTGTTCTAGCTTGATCATGAAGAAGAATCACCCAAAGAAGAAAGATTTTATGCAATAGTTTCAATCAAATCTCAAACTCTCCAATCACTTGATTCGTCCTCTTTTTATTGACCTAAAAAGGATCCATTATATATATTGAACAAGTTGAAAGCAAAGGGGACGAAATTTGGAAAAGAGAGGAGAAGGATATAGGGTTCCACGAAGAAGAAATTTCTTCAAAACTAGGGTTCAAGAGATCTTCAGTGGCAGCCGCTTTCAGTCCTAACCAACGGCCTATTTCTCGTCCTAAGGTGATTTAGAGTGAGTACATGCTAATGCATGACCCCCATACCACGTAAATATCGTGTCATATTCATTCATGATCATTCAAATTTTATGACTTTCGTGCTTTATTATCCAATGCGTTTCAACGTGATTTTATGCTTTTATTATGTTTATAATGATGTTTAGAACAGGTCTGATGCCTTACATGAGAGCTTCAAGCCCTAAATAGAGGAACTCCATTGTTAGGGCACCAAGTATGAATGTTTTTGTATCCTATGTTCCAGGCCTCCTCAAGCAAAACTAACCCCACCATTGAACTCAGGGATGTTGGTTTAGGGTAATATGGGTGCTTGCTTATTAATGTTAACGTGTTATCGTCGAGTTGTGATTTTTTCAGGATTCGAAGGACAAATTCGCAGGTACGTTCGTAGCAAGTTTCGCGACTAAATCCGCAGGTAATGTTGGGAAGACGATGAATAGTGATGGAGGAATCTTTGACCAATACACGTGGCGTCTTCCTCCTCCCTCATTGGACAGTCAAACACGCTAGTCCCTCTCTTCAGCTTTCATTGGCTCACGCATGCAACATGTGGCCCAGTGCTTTGACCCTTTACATTAATGTGTATCATTATATTTATTGTTTTCTTGATAAATGTCCAACAAGTTAAATTTCCAGCGCATGTGGCTAACAGGTGGAATGTTTGGTCCTAAGTGTCGCTACCGCGAAAATTAACAGAGTCGCCACTAACATATTTATCCTGAAAAGGAAGGGAATGCCAGCAAACCACAAAACAAAACAACGGTCTCAGAACCAGAGAAAAAGGGTAAGGGAGTCGGTTACGCGAGGGAAAGGTGCTAGCACCCCTCGCGCCCATCGTACTCGATGGTATCCACGCCTGTGTCTAAATCTATGGTGTGTAAGCAAACTACGCTAATCTGGACTAAAATGAATGCAAAATGTAGGGAAAAGAAAGGATTGTGCTCGCACGGGCCCTACCCCGCTGCCTACGTATCTGTTTTGCAGAATCAGAGCTACCGTAGCTCGGCTAACTAATTTCTGTTTGTTTTGTATTTTTTAGGTGAACGGGTTACATTCACACTCCGTTGCTCGACCTTTGGAGACTTATGCTTGGGAATGGAGCGGAAATAACAAGCTCTTAAGAAAAGAAAATCAAAGAGTGTGGTTTATGTTTTAAAGAATGCATGAGGAAAACCTAAGATAAGGGGGGAAAGCTTGCTACCTAATGTTAGCATACAAAGGGTACCAGTCTAAACTAAACTAAACAACCTACGGGGAGAAGCGAAAGTAAACAAATAGCACACAAACGAGCATCCGCTCGTAAAGCAAACAAACCAACGGCACTGGCCGAATGGTAGAAAAGCGGTCCCGCCATAGCCAAGGGGAGCAACTCGACCCAAGTCAACCAAGCATTAGACCTCGCAAAAATGATCGGGCCATAGACAAGAGGAGCGAGTCCCTCTCAGCAACCAAGCCGTCGCGGATCGTAAAGGAAAACGTTGCGTGCGTACACCGAGCATCAACGTCAAGCAACGCGAGCTATAGGAAAGGCAGGGGTCCGGTTGCATGAACCCTTTTCCTGACATACTCGATAACAAGATCTTGTGCATGTTCGGAAGCGAGCGACGCGTAGCGTGCGCATACCAAACGGACTCGATGAGACTAGGCGGAGGTGGATTACTAACCCTTTTCGCATGCCTTCCATGAGGACTTAACGGAGTGCCATATAGGACTTATTACACCGTGACTCCCTGCCGCAAAGCACAAATATAAACATACCAACAAAAATAGAGCCTCTTTCGAGGGCTTGGCCAGATGTATGTCTAAGTCCTACTTCTCATGTTAAAGGATGATGCGAGAAAGCGATAAAGTGAGAGGGAAAATAAAATGAAACGGAATCAATACCAAACGGATGATGATCCGTAAACTGTAGCGAAGAAAAGCAAAGAAACTAGGATCCCGCAAGCGGGCTAACAAAAGAAACAACAAACATGTCAGCACTCCGATTAAAATTCGCATAAGCAATCAAGAGTCGGCGCGATGAAAGTAAATCACACGCCAACGTGTGCTTCGGGCACAACGAATACCATACACCTGCAAGGGAAACAGAAATCCGGACAAGCAAGTATAATGATAAAGGATGCGTGTAGAAACGCGAATCAGAGAGAGGATAAATGTCGTGTCCCGCAAATAAAGCGGAACACGAGAGCGGCCATCAACCAGAGCCTCCATGTTGCCTTGCATACTAGCACACACATTAGAGATAACAAGACACCGCAATCGGAATTGCGTTATTGAATTAGAAGCTGAACCGGAAATGGATAACGGAATGGAAAGTGAAAACTGAAGGATAGAAAAACACTTAGAAAGGGGGGGTTTGAATAAGTGTAGTCTTAAAAACTTGAACGATAAAAATAAATTGCACAGTTGTTTTTATCCTGGTTCGTTGTTAACTAAACTACTCCAGTCCACCCCCGCGGAGTGATTTACCTTACCTGAGGATTTAATCCACTAATCGTGAAAGATTACAATGGTTTTCCACTTAGTCCGCGACTAAGTCTTCTAGAGTATCCTGATCACAACCTGATCACTCCAGGAACAAATGCTTAGACACAAGCTAAGACTTTCTTAGAGTATCCTGACCACCACGTGATCACTCTAATTACAACTGCTTAGACACAAGCTAAGACTTCCTAGAGTATCCTGATCAACACTTGATCACTCTAGTTACTTACAAATTAATGTAATCAATTCTAAGAGTATTACAAATGCTTCTGAAAAGCTATAATCACAACAGTGATATTTCTCTTAACGTTTAAGCTTAATCTCACTAATATATTACAACAGCAATGTAGTGAGCTTTGATGAAGATGAAGTTTCTGAGCTTTGAATTTGAACAGTGTTTCAGCAAGTCTTTCAGAATAATTTCGTTCAGAATTCGTTCTGGATTTGTTAACCTTGCTTCTCATCAGAACTTCATATTTATAGGCGTTTGAGAAGATGACCGTTGGGTGCATTTAATGCTTTGCGTATTCCGTACAGCATTGCATTTAATGTTTCACGCTTTTGTCAACTACCTCGAGCCTTGTTCACGCTGTGTCTACTGACGTTGCCTTTAATAGCTTCCAACGTTCCTTTTGTCAGTCAGCGTAGCCTGCCACCTGTACTTTCTTCTGATCTGATGTTTGTGAATATAATATTTGAATATCATCAGAGTCAAACAGCTTGGTGCATAGCATCTTCTTGTCTTCTGACCTTGAAGTGCTTCTGAGCGTGATACCATGAGAACTTCAGTGCTTCTGCTTCTGATCTCAAGTTCTTCTGATGCTTTCATAGACCCATGTTCTGATTCTGCCTTGACCATTTTCTGATGTCTTGTCAGACCATGTTCTGATGTTGCATGCTGAACCTTCTGAGATAAAGCTTCTGAGCGCTGATTTGTGCATACTCTTTATATATTTCCTGAAATGGAAATTGCAATGTATTAGAGTACCACATTATCTCACACAAAATTCATATCCTTGTTATCATCAAAACTAAGAATATTGATCAGAACAAATCTTGTTCTAACAATCTCCCCCTTTTTGATGATGACAAAAACATATATAAATGATATGAATTTGCGATCAGAAAGAGCAGACGGCTAAAGACAAATTACACAGCTATAGCATAAGCATGTGAATATGTCTCCCCCTGAGATTAACAATCTCCCCCTGAGATGAATAATCTCCCCCTGAAATAAATACTCGAAGAACTTTAATAATAAAAGACTTCCCTGATTATTTCGGTAGAGACGATCACATAAGCTTCTGTCTTCTGATAATTCATTGCTTCTGACTACTGCTTCCATTGGACAGCTTCAGAACTTGAATTTCTTTAGATCCCTAGAACACTCACAGCTTCTGATTCCTGCTTCCATTTAGGACAGCTTCAGAACTTGAATTTCTTTGATCTTCAGAACATTCACAGCTTCTGATTCCTGCTTCCATTTAGGACAGTTTCAGAACTTGAATTTCTTTGATCTTCAGAACATTCACAGCTTCTGATTCATGCTTCCATTTAGGACAGCTTCAGAACTTGAGTTTTCTGGATCTTTAGAACATTCACAGCTTCTGATTTCTGCTTCCCTCGGATAGCTTCAGAGCTTTGAATTTCTTCTTACATTACTTCATGCTAGATTGTATCAGAACATTGTTGAATGTACCAGAGCATCATCAGAGCATCTCTACATCCTGGAATGTTACAGAACAAAACTAAACGACAAAAGTCAGCATGAATGAGTTAGAACATAAAATGTGTATCAGAACACAAAATATGTATCAGAGCCATATAAGCCATATAGAATATATCAGATCCAATAGACAATGTATCAGAGCAAATAGACAATGATTTGGATCATATTCTATTATCAAAATTTCTGATCATTCTTCCTTCTTGCTTCTGATTCTGAAGCTTCCTAGCACTCAACTTGTTTCAAGAATCCAAGAGCTATTTCTGATCATTCTTCCTTCTGATTCTGAAGCTTCCTAGCACTCAGCTTGCTTCAAGAATCCAAGAGCTTGATTCATTTTGTTGCTTCTTATGTTGATCTTGAATCTTTGATTCCTGCAACAACACAACTTAAAAACATAGAACTTTGCAAGTTCTGTTAGTAAATGTGGAGCCTTTTTACTCGGTAACTGATAATATTAATCAGATCATTTATCATATATTTTCTCCCCCTTTTTGTCATAACATCAAAAAACATAAAAGATTCAGATGTAAAGCAAGAGACAAAAGGAAAGAAACATAAATAACTTTTCATTGATTTCAACAAGAAGGATTACAAAAGAGGAATGCAGGAAAACAGATGCAACAAGGAAAGAAAACTACAAAGACTTAAAGCCTATCCTACGCAAAGACTGCGCAAACAACTCAAGAACCCTCTGGTCTTCAGTTTGTTCAGCCATGAAAGCTTGAAAACTCTTCATGCCTGTCCAGACTAGAACCTCCACTGTAGGAGAGATCCAGGAGACCAAAGAGGAAGTGAGGGACAGTTCATAGACAGGGAGCTAATGTTGCAAACGGGCTCCAGTGACTCAAGAAGGTCTTCTTCCTTTGGATAAATGTTGATAACATCATTGAAGAAGAGATTTGTCTTGAAAGAGACTTGGAGAGCCATCCCAAGATATGCTTCACATCCTGTAACAGATTAACCCTTCCATCCGTTCTCATTGAGTTGAAAGGATTCATGATGAACGCTAGGTTGAAGATGAATGAACTAGGGTTTATGCCAAAGAAAAACTTTGTTGGACAAGAGAGAAAAAAAAAAGAGAAAGAGAGCCAAGACTTATTGAAAAAATGCAACGAAATGAAGGAATAAATAGAGGGAAAAAGAAGAGGGAAACGTTCGAGGAATATAAAAAAAGAAAAGAAGGACAATAAAAGAAATGATGAATGGCATTTAATGTAACATGATGTGAGGAGAGATAATAATGACAAAGGACGAGATTTGCATAGTTACCTAAGTAGACGTCTCCTCAACTGTACGCACGCTTGTCCAGAAATAGTGAACACGTGTTTACCATCTGGATAGCCAGTTACAGCTGTTTTGCTTTTAAAGAGATTCTGAATCAACTTAGACAATGAGACGTTAGTAATAACTGAATCACAATTTCTAATTGATTTCAATCAGAACTTCTTAAAACAAATCCAATTTCATTTCAGAAGATACTCATACATAAGATCTTCTCATCTTCTCATTCTGGGCATAAATCCATACTGATATTCTTCAGAATGAACTTAAACCTATCTTCAGCAAGGGGTTTTGTAAAGATATCAGCCCATTGATGGTCTGTATCCACAAAGTTTAAAGATATAACACCCTTCTGAACATAGTCCCTTATGAAATGATGTTTAATCTCAATATGTTTAGCTTTTGAATGTAAAATAGGATTCTTAGATAAACATATAGCAGAAGTATTATCACGGAAAATAGGAATGTTACTCTCATATATCTGATAATCTTCCAGCTGACTTCTCATCCAGAGCATTTGTATGCTACAACCAGCAGCAGCAACATATTCTGCTTCTGTTGTTGAGAGGGCAATAGTAGCTTGCTTCTTGCTGTACCATGAGATCAGATGACTTCCAAGAAATTGACAACTTCCAGAAGTGCTCTTTCTTTCTATTCTATCTCCAGCATAGTCAGCATCACAGAATCCTACTAAGTTGTAATCTTTAGATCTTCTGTAAACTAAACCAACATTAGTAGTACCTTTCAGATACCTTAGAATTCTCTTAACCGCTGTTAAATGAGATTCTCTTGGATCTGATTGGAATCGAGCACACAAACAAACACTAAAGAGAATGTCAGGTCTAGAAGCAGTTAGATATAGAAGAGATCCAATCATACCTCTGTACAACTTCTGATCTACCTTCTTACTTACCTCATCCTTACCCAATACACAAGTTGGATGCATAGGAGTTTTGGCTTCTTTGCTTTCAGAAAGATTAAACTTCTTCAGAAGTTCTTTCACATACTTCATTTGATGAACATAGGTTCCATCGGAAGTTTGGTTGATTTGAATCCCAAGGAAATACTTGAGTTCTCCCATCATGCTCATTTCAAATTCAGCCTGCATAGACTCAGCAAACTCCTTTCCAAGTGTAGCATTAGATGTTCCAAAGATAATATCATCAACATATATTTGACAAATTAAAATATCCTTTTTTTAAATGTTTTACAAAAGAGAGTAGTGTCCACTTTTCCTCTAGTGAAATCATTTTCCAGAAGGAAAGAACTCAAACGTTCATACCAAGCTCTGGGAGCTTGTTTCAATCCGTATAATGATTTCTTTAATTTGAAAACATGATTTGGAGACATGGAGTCTTCAAAACCAGGAGGTTGGTGAACATACACTTCTTCATCTATATAACCATTTAAGAAGGCACTCTTGACATCCATCTAATAAAAAGTGATGTTGTGTTGAGTGGCAAAAGAAATTAATAGACGAATAGATTCTAACCTGGCCACTGGTGCAAATGTTTCTGTATAATCAATCCCTTCTTGCTGACTATAACCCTGAGCAACCAGTCTGGCTTTGTTTCTTACCACTTCACCTTTCTCACTTAGCCTGTTTCTGAAAACCCACTTAGTACCGATGATGTTAAATCCTTTTGGTCTAGGAACCAAGTCCCATACATCATTCCTTGTAAACTGATTTAGTTCTTCTTGCATGGCAATTATCCAGTCTGGATCTTCTAGAGCTTAATCAACAGAAGTTGGCTCGATCAAAGAAACAAGACCTAATTGACATTCTGCATTGTTCTTAAGGAATGCCCTTGTTCTGATGGGATCATCTTTCTTTCCAAGGATCACATCTTCTGAATGAGCTGAGGCAAGTCTAGGTGATCTTCTGATAGTTGGTTCTTCAGAAATCCTAAGATTCTCTAAAGATGCAGCAACTTGATCTTCTGATCCATTGCTTCTGAGACTGCCAGCTTCTGCAGCTTTGCTTCTTGATTCTTCAACTTCTGAAATATCAATATCAAAATCTGCAAAATTCTCAAACTGCTTTGGTTTTTCAAGACCAAGCTTATCATCAAACCTGATATTGATTGATTCTTCTACAATCAATGTTTCAGTATTGTATACTCTGTAGCCTTTAGAGCGTTCAGAATATCCAAGAAGGAAACACTTTTGTGCTTTAGAATCAAACTTACCAAGATGATCTTTAGTATTCAGAATAAAACATACACATCCAAAAGGATGGAAATATGAAATGTTGGGCTTTCTGTTCTTCCACAATTCATAAGGAGTCTTATTTAGAATAGGTCTGATAGAGATTCTATTCTGAATATAGCATGCAGTGTTAATTGCTTCTGCCTAGAAATGCTTAGCCATATTGGTTTCATTTATCATGGTTCTGGCCATTTCTTGTATAGTCCTATTCTTTCGCTCTACAACTCCATTTTGCTATGGAGTTCTGGGGCAAGAGAAATCATGGGCAATACCATTTTCTTTGAAGAACTCCTCAAAGAATCTGTTCTCAAATTCGCCACCATGATCACTTCCGACCTTTATGATTTTACACTCTTTCTCAGATTGAATCTGAGTGCAGAATTCAAAGAACACTGAATGAGACTCATCCTTGTGTTTCAAGAACTTTACCCATGTCCAGCGGCTATAATCATCAATGATGACTAATCCATATTTCTTCCCTCTGACAGATGTTGTTTTGACTGGGCCAAACAGATCAATGTGTAAGAGTTCTAACGGCCTTGAGGAAGAAACAACATTCTTAGACTTGAATGCAGGTCTGGAGAACTTGCCCTTCTGACATGCTTCACAAAGAGCATCTGATATGAATTTCAGATTGGGGAGTCCTCTGACCAGATTTAGTTTGTTAATCTGAGAAATATTTCTCAAACTAGCATGTCCTAATCTTCTGTGCCAGACCCATTGCTCTTCAGAAACAGACATAAGACAAGTCACCTTCTGATTCTTAAGATCCTGAAGATCTGTCTTATAAATGTTGTTCTTTCTCTTGCCTGTAAATAGGATTGAGCCATCCTTCTGACTTACAGCCTTGCAAGACTTTTGATTGAAGATTATATCATAACTATTGTCACTTAATTGACTTATGGACAATAAGTTATGCGTTAATCCTTCAACAAGAAGTACATTAGTTATGGAAGGAGAGTTACCAAAACTTATGGTTCCAGAGCCAATGATTTTGCCCTTCTGATCTCCTCCAAACTTGACTTCTCCACCTGGTTTAAGCACCAGGTCTTGGAATGTAGACCTTCTTCCCGTCATGTGTCGCGAGCACCCAGAGTCCAGGTACCATGACATTTTGCTTTCTGTCCTCTTTGCCGCTAAGGATATCTGCAACAGAAATTATCTTCTCCTTAGGTACCCACAATTTCTTGGGTCCTTTTTTGTTAGTTCTCCTCAAGTTCTGATTGAACTTGGGTTTAGCAAAATATTTAACAGGAGGAACAGTATGATACTTCTTATTCTGAGTTCCATGATATTTCTTAGATTGTGTCACATGCTTCTTGGTGTGTGTTATGTGAAAACTTTGTGCATGTGATGTGTGCTTAATATCATGGGAGTGGCCAAATTTAAATTGGTTATACAGAGGCTTGTATGATATTTTCATATCATCCCCAGATTCAAGCTTGTATGGGATTTCACCCTCATAACCAATGCCAACTCTCTTGTTCCCAGACACAGCATATATCATAGAAGCTAGCTGACTTCTGCCAATACTTCTAGATAAGAACTTCCTGAAACTTAAATCATATTCTTTCAGAATATGATTCAGACTGGGAGTGGATTTTTCTGAATCAGAAGGAGATCCAACATTATTGGATAATTTTAAAACTTTTTCTTTTAATTCAGAATTTTCCAACTCAAGCTTCTTAGTTTCAAATTCAAATTGCTTTTTCAGCTTTTTGTATTTGATACTAAGATGAGCTTTTAATTCAAGAAGCTCTGTTAGACTGGAAACTAACTCTTCTCTAGATAGTTCAGAAAATACCTCTTCAGAATCTGATTCTGATGTAGATTCTGATCCATCATCTTTTGTCGCCATCAGCGCAAAGTTTTCCTGCTCTCCTTCAGAGTCTGATCCTGATTCTGATTCAGAATCATCCCATGTTGCCATAAGACCTTTCTTCTTATGAAGCTTCTTCTTGGGATTCTCCTTCTGAAGTTTCGGACACTCATTCTTGTAATGTCCAGGCTCATTGCACTCATAGCAGACAGCCTTCTTCTTGTCAGATCTTCTGTCACCAGAAGATTCTCCTCGTTCAAATTTCTTTGAACTTCTGAAGCCTCTGAACTTCCTTTGCTTGCTCTTCCAGAGTTGGTTTACCCTTCTGGAGATCATGGACAGTTCATCTTCTTCTTCAGATTCTGATTCTTCAGGATCTTCTTCTCTAGCCTGAAAAGCGTTAGTGCATTTTTTTAATATTAGATTTTAATGCAATAGACTTACCTTTCTTCTGAGGCTCGTTTGCGTCCAGCTCAATTTCATGGCTTCTCAGGGCACTGATCAGCTCTTCCAAAGAAACTTCATTCAGATTCTTCGCAATCTTGAATGCTGTTACCATTGGACCCCATCTTCTGGGTAAACTTCTGATGATCTTCTTTACATGATCAGCCTTGGTGTAGCCTTTGTCGAGAACTCTCAATCCAGCAGTCAGAGTTTGAAATCTTGAAAACATCTTTTCAATGACTTCATCATCCTCCATCTTGAAGGCTTCATACTTCTGGATTAGAGCAAGAGCTTTAGTCTCCTTGACTTGAGCATTTCCTTCATGAGTCATTTTCAAGGACTCATATATGTCATGGGCCGTTTCCCTGTTAGATATCTTCTCATACTCAGCATGAGAGATAGCATTCAGCAAAACAGTCCTGCATTTGTGATGATTTTTGAAATCTTTCTTTTGATCATCAGTCATTTCGCTTCTCGTGAGCCTTACACCAGTAGCTTTAACAGGATGTTTGTAACCATCCAACAGAAGATCCCATAGATCAGCATCTAGACCAAGAAAGTAACTTTCCAGTTTATCTTTCCAGTATTCAAAGTTTTCACCATCGAATATTGGTGGTCTAGTATAACCATTGTTACCATTGTATTATTCAGCAGAGTCAGATGTAGATGCAGTTGGATTTGATTGAGATTCACCAGCCATCTTTTACTGAAGCGTTTTTCTCTTCCTGAATCTTTTCTAAACACGGTTAAGTGCTTGCACCTTAGAACCGGCGCTCTGATGCCAATTGAAGGATAGAAAAACACTTAGAAAGGGGGGGTTTGAATAAGTGTAGTCTTAAAAACTTGAACGATAAAAATAAATTGCACAGTTATTTTTATCCTGGTTCGTTGTTAACTAAACTACTCCAGTCCACCCCCGCGGAGTGATTTACCTCACCTGAGGATTTAATCCACTAATCGTGACAGATTACAATGGTTTTCCACTTAGTCCGCGACTAAGTCTTCTAGAGTATCCTGATCACAACCTGATCACTCCAGGAACAAATGCTTAGACACAAGCTAAGACTTTCTTAGAGTATCCTGACCACCACGAGATCACTCTAATTACAACTGCTTAGACACAAGCTAAGACTTCCTAGAGTATCCTGATCAACACTTGATCACTCTAGTTACTTACAAATTAATGTAATCAATTCTAAGAGTATTACAAATGCTTCTGAAAAGCTATAATCACAACAGTGATATTTCTCTTAACGTTTAAGCTTAATCTCACTAATATATTACAACAGCAATGTAGTGAGCTTTGATGAAGATGAAGTTTCTGAGCTTTGAATTTGAACAGCGTTTCAGCAAGTCTTTCAGAATAATTTCGTTCAGAATTCGTTCTGGATTTGTTAACCTTGCTTCTCATCAGAACTTCATATTTATAGGCGTTTGAGAAGATGACCGTTGGGTGCATTTAATGCTTTGCGTATTCCGTACAGCATTGCATTTAATGTTTCACACTTTTG
Organism: Vicia villosa; assembly: GCF_029867415.1. NCBI lineage: Eukaryota > Viridiplantae > Streptophyta > Magnoliopsida > Fabales > Fabaceae > Vicia > Vicia villosa. The sequence continues at coordinate 49,671,573 of NC_081180.1, forward strand.
TCAACTACCTCGAGCCTTGTTCACGCTGTGTCTACTGACGTTGCCTTTAATAGCTTCCAACGTTCCTTTTGTCAGTCAGTGTAGCCTGCCACCTCTACTTTCTTCTGATCTGATGTTTGTGAATATAATATTTGAATATCATCAGAGTCAAACAGCTTGGTGCATAGCATCTTCTTGTCTTCTGACCTTGAAGTGCTTCTGAGCGTGATACCATGAGAACTTCAGTGCTTCTGCTTCTGATCTCAAGTTCTTCTGATGCTTTCATAGACCCATGTTCTGATTCTGCCTTGACCATCTTCTGATGTCTTGCCAGACCATGTTCTGATGTTGCATGCTGAACCTTCTGAGACAAAGCTTCTGAGCGCTGATTTGTGCATACTCTTTATATATTTCCTGAAATGGAAATTGCAATGTATTAGAGTACCACATTATCTCACACAAAATTCATATCCTTGTTATCATCAAAACTAAGAATATTGATTAGAACAAATCTTGTTCTAACAAAAACATAACAAAAGCGAATAAGAAGAAACATGAGATAGTATTCAAAAGCAAATCAAATATGTATATTAAAACTACGGAATCTAACACAAGTATTTACATGCACAACGGTACACCGAAACGGCAAAGCCGGGTAAAAACAGTGAAAACTAAACTCGTCAGAATTAAACCAAAATTTTATTGCAAGGTTAAAATGTGCTAAAGAAGTCAAATATGCGATTAGAATTTACAAAATCGGCCCGGAAGCGCGACTTTCAAGACGGGGCAGAAGCAAAAACGGTAAAAAAAAGTCGGTCAAAACCGAAAATAAACTGCACAAACAGCTCCGAAAATATTGTTACGTATGAAAAACATTATTCACATGATCAAAAACGATAAGCGGTTCAAAAGATATGGCAAAATGGAATGAAGCCGACACGACGCGCACACAAAACACAAACCGAGCAAACTGAGTATATTATGTGAGACAGAAAGTTGCAGCAGCTCAAATGTCAATTATTAGCACATAGAAACACTATTTCTCACTTAGAAACAACAAGCAACCAAAACCAACTAGCTTCATGTCAAAAGTGCAACAAAAGGACCAATTTTCATGAGTTAAAAGGATGGAAACATAGTGCAATGGAACCATGGAAAATTCTGCATAATAGTGATAATAAAACAGTCCCCAAAACACCTTGAAATCACATTAAACATCACACAAAAACTAGAACTCAAGCACATTTTGCTCACATAGTTTCAAAGCATTTTTATGAGTTAGCAAGCAAAGCCAAACTACAATATTAACCATCAAAAATTCTGCACTCTTGGTGTTTCAAAACAGTCCCAATGATCATAAAAAATTCACCTACATTCTATAGTCAGCAACTAAAAATCAACCACATTTTGTTTACATTTTTTCAAGTATTTATAGGAAGTAAAACTCAAGTATTAAAGTCAACATTTGCCATGAAATAAACTACAACCAAACTTAGTTTCTATCACATTTCAAAAATCAGCAAACAAAATATGAACCTAAGGATCAATCCACATCTATTTTTATGCAACATTATCAACAATTAAAAACTCCCAACAATTAGCACTAGGTGGTATCAAGTAGTAGCAATCACATGAACAAGCCAAACTTCAAAAATTCACACAATCAAAGAAATTTTCTGCATTATTCATTTATTCAATTAACCACAAAACAAGCAAAATCATCACTAATTTTCATACTCTATCAAGTCGCAATGAATACCAAACAACACCATTATCAAATATACAATTAATTTCCAACATTCATATTGCCTAAACTAACACCAAACCAACATTACCATTGAGCAACATCAACAACTAGCAACAACTATTTAATAAAAAAAAATCAGCACTAGCAACACACAATCAACACAACAAATAGCTCTCAATTCAAGTTTTCGTCCAACAATCAAGAACAAAACCAATGACACAATTAATTCGCTCAATTAATATCAAAACTCAAGCACATTTTCAGCACCATCACCTACTCACATGAGCGATAAAAACAATCATATCATCTTCAATTTTCATGTTCAATGCCAAGAGTTTATGCTTCAATCGAATCATGACAAATTAACTCTTAAAAAATTCAGCATCACACATTTAAACAACCTCAACACAACACTTTCAAAGCAACATGACTTCTCACAATCAATTCAACAAACATATAATGTGCGTCAATTGAGTTTATGAACATTGAACATACATCATCAACAAGAATTAACAATCCTACTTCAACAATTTCCAAGAACAAGATATCATGATCTAAGTGCAAGAAATTACCGAATTAATGGACGAAGTGCGGTGCGATGTCGAAGCTACCACTACCGCTAGTAACGCGACGGGAAGGAGAAGAGATCGCAAACGTCGCGATCACGATCAGAGGGAGGCGCGACGTGCACGGTGGCCGGAGAGAGGTGCGGCTGATTGGAGAAGAAGAGGAGAGATGATCTTGTGGAGTTTTTGGCAATTTGTGTGCTATGTGTTCTTGAGGATCTTCATCATGTTCTTGATCAAATTCAAAGAAATTGTGATCTTGATTCTGAGAGAAGTGAGAGCAAAATGAGTTTTTGTTTATGTAGAGAGAAAGAGAGTCAAGATGGGTGTATGAGAAGTTCCCCCCAAGAAAAAGAGGGAAAAAAAGTATATATTAGTTTAAATGGTGAAATGTCAAAAATGCCCCCGACGTATTTTTTTTGCTCGTTTCGGGAAAACGTGAATCGGCGCGAAATTCGGAAATAAAACGAACATCACTGTGAAGATGACCAAATTTGTGACTCGTAGCCGCGAGAATCGTCTCAATCCCACAAACGGTGAGGAAATTATGCGCGTTTGAATGACGAGAAAAATCGGTTCATCTGGTGCGACTGTGCAGAACTTTGCGAGTACCGTTCAAAGAATGTGATAAAACTCAAACTTCGACTCGAAATCTGACTTAGCATGTGTGACGAAGAATCGAAGATAACGAAATTTCCGAGAAAATTCCGCCGGAATGGACTCCATACGATAAAAATCGAAGAAGTTGTGAATTTTCAAACTCGGCGCGACATACCCGAAAACACACTTTTCACCGAAAGATTACAATGTTCTTCAAAATACTGGGAGTTTTCAATGCATAATTGGTCTTCGGTCCGAACATATGAAATCTCGGTAATGATGACGCAGAGCTCCAGTTAAATTTTCGAGGGAATCGGACGAGCGGATTGTGAGATATGAATTTTTTATTATCCGAAAACCTGCGGTTCAGCACCATTTTTCACTGTGAAATCTCTAGAAATTTATAAATCTGACAACCTTCCTCAAAGAATTGGCTTTCGAACCGAACACGAAAGTTATAGATATCGTCGAAACAGTCGGGGATACGCGGGAACTCAGCTCATATCATCTTCCAGGTAGGACTTATGAATTTTCTCGTATTTCACTGTATAAACCACATTTCACACCGTATCTTCTTAAATCTCTTTATTATTTTTTCTTCAATTTGAATGACGAAATAAACGTCATTATTAACTTATAGCTCAAATAAAGAGGGCAAATTTTGGGGTGCAACACTAAGGACCTGGGTTCGATCCCAGAGTCCACCAATTTATTTTATTACTTCTTTAAATTTCTCAGCTTGTGGATCCAGCGCTTCATCTCCCCTGCAAGGATATCATGCGCCCTCACTCACAGACCATCGGATCAAGCGCTCATCATATCCAACGTTCCAGAACATGCTGACCTACCATGGTCCTTCAAAACCTCAGCACACCTGATCCAGAGCTAAGTCTATTAATTAATTCTTTTTCTCTTCTTTGTTTTAAATTCCATTTAAAATTGTTTCTTTTCTTTAATTCTTTAATTTATTTATTTTTCTAAAAAAAAAATTTTCACTAATAAAATAATATTATCTTTTGATAATTATTTAATCAAAAACTTGATTTTTCTCATAACATCAAAATCTCTTTTACAATAATTGCCTTTTTCACATTTGTTTTTAATTCATTAATCGAGTTAGGTATTTTTATATTTTTATGTTTTAAACCCTGATTTTATTTTAGCCAGCTATTTTTCATCATGATTACTAATCACTGCTCTCCCCTAACCCTAAAAATTCCATTACTGGTAGATATTTCCCATTAACCCTAGTCTAGGTTTTTACCTATTTCTTCTATTAACCCTGGTTAACTTTTGGCCCATTCAGGGTTTGCCTTTTATTTGTTTGCCTAAATTATTTCCATTTTAATTTTTGATCTGTTACATTATAATTGTTGAGATCTTTAATGCACTAACATTCCTCTTCTTTGTGCCTAATTTTCAGGGTTAACATAGATCCTTCAGCCACACGCCACACCAGATCAAAAAGCTAAGTTTCTAATTTTTTTTGTTTAACATCATTCTATTTTTTAAAAATAGGGTTTGCACCAATTGTCAATGAATCTGTAATACACCAACCCTTATTTATTTTCCTTTTAATTTTCAGAATCGATCGAGGGTTCGAGGAAGATCAAGGCATTCAAGGACTTTGATTAATTATTGTTCCCTCTTATTTTCTGCCTTTATTTCCCCTTCCCCGCGGGTGTTTATTGTAATAGCGTAGGACTATTAAACTGTTTTTACTTTTCTGCTGTGGTTAGTAACCCTAGGGAGTGCAACCTTGAACTGAATTAGCATCATTAATTACAAGATAAATATCTGAATTGAAATCACCTGATTGTGCCACACACACACCTTTAGGGTAATCTCTCTCGTTGCTTGTTGCCTTTCTTTTAACCTTTCTTTAAATTGGATAAAATAAAAGTCGGTGGCGACTCTTGCTTACCGCGACATTTCTTTAAAGTCAGATCACCGTATTACAGTAAGCTTTTTAGTTGAGAAGTTTTTCACTCAATAAATAAACAATACCTTGATCATATCCATGACATCATATACATCAAGTAATAGCAAAAATGATGCAAAATTATCATAGTTAAATTCATATTTGTTCTCATTCATTTATGTAAAACATGAGGTATGCATTCATCTCACTTGATTTAGGCTTATGATTCTTGACTTACATTGACATGTTTTCACCACTCAAGTGATAAATTTAAAGTTTAAATTTAGCAACTAATTCATGGTCATGCTATTTATTTAAATATAATTACAATATTAATTATGAATGAAGCATTTAAAAGAATAAACCTTTTATCATGTCATCATTCTTGGTTTTGTCTTTATCCTACGCTTTGATTCATATGCATTTGACTTTTCCAAATTACTTGAACCATCTACAAACAAACAGCTCGAGACAAAAAATTTCAAAAGTTTTGAATTTTTTTGAACTAGTATTTAAATAAAGCAATTAAAATCACATGTAGTTTGGCATGTATGCTCGTTTCTGATCTCCATTGCATTTCATTCCCTATAGATAGATTTGGCCTCTCATCAGATCATCAGAATTGGGTTGGTCTACAGAAGAAGCATCAAAACTTGCTAAATTAGGAGAACACCGTTAAGCGAGTTTGGTGTCGTAAAACTCGCTTAGCGGGCCACATAACTCGCTTAGAAGGTTGTATACTACCTTCAGTGGTACATGTTGTACTTTATTCAAATTTCACACACATTCATGAAAATGACCAATTGTTCATGACATTTATTAGTACTACATAAAAACTCATAAAATTAACACACACTTTTCAACATACAATTATCTAGAAAGATTTAAAATAAAACAAATAAAGTTCACAATGATGATGGCAGAATGCAACAACAACCCAGTCATCTTATTCTTCTTTACATTGGACCAGTTCCTCTTCCTTTTTCACTTTCCTTTTCATCCTCAACTTCATTTTCATCTCCATCCTCCTTTTACCATTATCTCTTCCACTTTTGCTTGCCTCATCTATCTTATCTTCTGAATACAATATGGCTTATCCATAGGCCACTAAGATTCCTATGCAGGTACATGATCATAGGGAGAATGCAACAACCTCAACAGTAACTTCAGCTACAACAACTTCAGCAAGATGTACATCATAAGCAACATGTACCTCCACGATAGCATAAACTCTAGCAGTTTGGTATCGAGGTACGCGGAACTGGCCATGTGCCTGTTCAGCCATCCGTTTTCGGTGAGCACCCATCAGAGCAACTCGTCCATCACGTAGTTGGGAAGTCTCTGCCTCAGCATCCCTTACCAGAGTTGCCTCTCTATCGATCAAAATGCCTCCAATGGACCCGTTCTTCCCCTTGGTCCTCACTGGAAAAGGAAATGAAAAAACGAAGAAAATAATAGTGAAAGAAGGTATCAGAAATTTTGAAATTTTTGAATTTTTTCAAAAAAAAATTGAACTACCATAAATTTCAAAATGTCAGGAAACATAACCTTAAAAAACCACCGAATTTCCAATAATTTCTCCTAAAAATTCAAAAAAAATTGTGAAAATCTTCAAAAAAATTCCCACCTTTCTAGTATGTTACTTACTTTTATTTTGAAGAATTTCCTGTCTGAATATAAATTTTTTGATATCACCCTACATATTTGAAATTTGATTGATGTGCGTGAATTTGAATAATGGTGTAAACTTTGAATAGGGTTATTATAATTTTTTCCTTCGATTTGAGGGGGTGCCAAGATTAACTTTGGAGTGATAAGTTAAATCCCTGGTTATAGATCCATTACTGAGATAACAAGTGGCTCAACTTTTTTATTTAAGCCTTTCGATTAATTGTCAATTAGCTTAATATTTGAATATACTCAATTTTTCCAATTGTTAACGAGGTTCCTGCAAATACATTTGCAGACAAGGAAATTCTTGAAAAGCGTGTAGCAAAACTCCTTACACACATTATTTAGGTTAGACTCATTGATGGTGTTAAGCACCCTCATAACTCTTCCAGTAAACAATGCAGTGTATGCTATACAGAGTCCATATTACTTACAAGTATCCAAAGCCCATATACTTACAAGTAGAATAGTGACACATTCAAACTATTATGTGTGACAGTGATAACATGACACATAACACAACACGTTGCTGATTGGTAAATTTGTCACTTTCACAGTAACTCCCATTAATGAGCTTCCATTGCTTAAACAACGAATGTGGTTCCAGGAATACCTGTATTCATAAACAACAAAGCATGAGTATTGCTATATATGCACCTATGTTCAAAAGACACTGTTATATTTTTCAAAATGACAGAATCTTTTATAAAATTCATTCACTTAATAGATTTATAACTAGATAGTAAACAAAGATCAAATAGTATATTGCAACATATGCGAAAATATATACTACGCTTTTCAATAGATTTGACAGGGTTACTAAAGTAAGCTAGGAATATACCTCCACTTAGGCTTTACTTATTTACTTCCTTCTGGCAATGTAATCAATCTTGTAGTTGAATCATACACCATTTCAGTTGCACATCTGATGCACATGTTATTGTCGATTGTTAAATTATCGTTAAACCATTAATTAAAGTAGTTTAAGGATAAAATATGATTCATATGATATTGTAATGGTTATTTACTTAGGTGTAGTTTTGGTACTTACTCAGAGCATTTGACTTTGTTGTCGGAACCACCACTTGAAATTGACAGTATAGTCCCAAAGAAGGAGGTATTTTCAGTTCCGCAGTTTGGACAGGGACCCTTTAAATATTAAATAATCAGTATAGGTAGCAGTTCAATATACTCAGCAAATTAGCATTAAAAAATTCTTACCTTTAAAATCACAAAATCTTTAATAATGGCCCTTGTTAGTGATAGAGCTAGATATACGATGAGAGGAACAGCCGCAAACCAAGTGAAAATGAAACTAAAAGGCTCCGGAAGCTGCACTCAACATCCAAAATAATAATATATGTTATAGTAGCAAGAAGTGTAATATCTTTTTCAAAATAGTTGGATGGGTTTTGCAAATCTATGGACTGGTATCATGTTACTTTGCACCTAATGATAAAATATATGCAGTGTTTTTTTTTTCCCATCAAATGATAATCCATTGGCACTTTACTCTCCAAATTTACCCTACAGAAGATCTTTTTTCCAACTACAAGATATGCAAAATCCAAAGGTGTAGAAATAAACGGCTTCTTGAGATTTAGGAGGTAATAGAATGTATGAAAGGAAAGGACCTTAAAAATGCAACTAAAGGACCTTAAAAATGCAACTAGTTTCAGATGCTATCAGGAAGTGATTTCTAGGTACCAGTTTGAAATTCTAGGTACAAGAACAAATGAGAACATACCTCCAGCAAGTAAGTGATTTCAAATCCAGTCAGATCATCAAGGAAGAAGAACCTATGGGATCACAAAGGGAAATTAAAAATTAAATACAAAAAAGTCAAGACCTGAGTGTAAATATTAAAATCAAATAAACAAAAATGAAATTTAAATCCATCATTTGGGACGAAACCAACAAAGTTGTTATTAATAATAAAACACAGATGGAGCGAGACACGGAAGTGACTTACAATCCTAATGCAATCACGGTGGCTGGGACATTCAGCAGAAACATCTTTAAATAGTCAACAGACAGGTCACTGTAAACCTATAAAAAGAATGTAACAAGTATAGAACAAAGATTAAACACCGTAGATGCAGATGTTGGAGTACTCGTAAATCCCAAATGATAGGATATATTCCTCATGTTGAATTCTAGCATATAAAGAAGCACTGGATTTGATATGTAATGATCCTCCTATATTTCATGTCATTACTTGTAATATAACTAATATTAGTAGCTTAGCTTTTATACCAATTCAAAACAGATCTCTTAATAATGAAACAAGAAAAATTACCCGAGTATTCACAGTTACAACTGCAAGAATGATTTAACAAAAAACTACTACCAAAACAGAAATAAGAAAATACATTACATATCAACACTTACCTTTTTACTTCGAAGACTGCACCTTGGACCCTCAACAACAATTTCACTCCCTTCCCTCTGGAAAACAACTATGAGATCAGAAAATTATGCCAGAAAGAGGAAGCCGTAAAACTAATAAAACAATTACAACTGCATATCCAACTTTTTGCAACCAATATAACCACCAGAACCGATACAATGAAGAATTGCCACCACAAAACACAAAAGACTTCTCATGAATGAAATGAAAATAGACAAATAGCAAACCTTTAGCCTCATTTTCAACTCATCATACTCTTTGTCATTCAAAATTGGATTTCCAGACACATATGCCATAGAAGCTTCAAGAAATTTCTGTTCATCCGAACCTGCACAACAGTAATTCAACAAAAACTTAAAAATAAATAGACTTACATACTAACACAAATTCATTATTCATATATTCACATATATAAAAATAAAAGCAAAGTTACACCATACTTAGCATAACAACACTGCTTCCTTCCCACATGAGTTCTTCCTTGAGATTATCAAATTCTTCATTCGACATAATGGCCTTTCCCTCATAGTAGAACGACTGTTAAATAAAACAAAATCCACAAACTTAATCCACATATCCAAAAGTTGTGTAGGACAGCATCAAATTTGAAGCTGTTTGGATTAACCTATATGAATTTAACTATCCACTAGCATAACCACTAGCTGTCGAAACCTATTTTTCACCCGTTCTTCAAAATAGCTTATGTAAATACAGTTTAATTCTATTTTATCTTTTGCTATCGAAATGTTTTATAAATAAGCACTTATATGATTAAGCGGTTTATTCAAACGTTACTTGGAGCGCTTGAAGAAACTCTTGCTCGAGTTCACCAACGGATTTCTTATCTTTTTTATCTATGCTACAATACGGAAGAACATTACTATCAACAGCATCTCCTTCAAATTCTTCAACCTTCCCTGAAAGAACAAGACTAATCAATAAGCAAAAATAGGAGGTGTTGTTAGAAGATGTAAAAAAAAAAAAGTAGTTAATATTGAAGTAATACCTTGTTGATCTGCGGTGGCTTTAGGTGAAAGTAGGAAAAGTCTCCGGCGAAGGCATAATCGACGGGAGTTGAAGTGAATAAGGTGAGGACGAGAAAGAGAAGAAGAGATTGGAACGGAAGGTGTTGGGGGAGGTGTAGAACATGGACGAGGGGGTGTTAATGTGAAAGCTACTTTGGTTGCGGTGAACATGGTGGTGGTGAGTGTAATAGAGGAAATTTCAGTAGAGGTTGTTTAATTTGGAGTGTTAAAAAAAAGGGAAAATTGGAGAGAAGTAGAACGGAGATAAGGTGAAGAAAATGTGTGGAGGGAAACGCAACGGCTTATTTTCATTTCGTCGTGATCGTTGCTTACGTGTCTGTGATGACTTGTTCGGAATAAATTGATGCGGGCGGGCTTTAGAGCATCCACATCCATACCACCCAATTTGGTGGTATAAATGGACCCCACTTAACATAATATATTATTTCACACTTCTCAATTATTTAAACCACTGATTAAAATTTGTAAATATTCATACTACCCATCTAAAAACTTAAAATGGGTCCCACTAATCACACAATATACACTAAAAAATTGAAAAGCACCGTAGCATTATTTGGATATGGTGGTTATGTAATACTACACCATTTGCATTCAATTATCCATACTATTATGACACAAGTGGTACATGTGGCAAATACCATCCCCTATATTTATGCTCTTAGATGTGTGTATGCTGGTGGTGTGTTGCGTTGGCATTACGCTTGATATGGTTGTGTGTCACGTAGGCAAGTGGGTTCCTCTCGAGTAAGATCTTCTCTATTTTTTTTAAAATATTGAGAATTTCATTATGTTTTTTTTTTGGAGAAGCAAAAAGGGATATATTCAAAATTAAAGCTCTAGCATGAGACATGCTAAGATTACATCAGTACAGCATTTCTGTTATAAATTACACCTCAAACACACCAGCTCAATAGATATCATGTAACACCAATTTTCACTAAAAAACACATAAAAAGCAGAATGCAGTAACACCACTCCCGGATGCACACGAGAGAGCACTGCCATCTCACCCTAAAGCTTCCAGTTCGGATATTATATACTAGAAATCCCAAACCAGGCACGCGGATGCATTATCGGCAATAACCGGATCGGAACAGACATGATCACAGCAGGACAGCCACATGATTGTTAAGTTCAGAACAGACATGATCACAGCGGGGCAGCGACATTAATTTGTTAAACGGTGTCCAAGCAGCCCGAAACGATACTGCCTTTGCTAGTGTTTCTGAGTCTTCCAGTAGATTAATTGCAGCTAAATTTTGGCCACAATATCCCTGCAGAAGGAAAATAAAGACACATCGCCTATTTGAGAAATAGCCTTGGATTTAAGAACCACTGTTATAAGTTACAAGCTACTGATTTATTTTTGGTATACAACCAATTCCAGGAGAGTCTCTGGACGGCTTCAAGTAATTGCTCCACCGGTGTGTTCTTGTTCTTGAATATGCTAGTATTTCGAGCTTTCCATATACTCCAGATGCAAGCAAACCATATGATTCTAACGCGATTGACTGATCTTCTACCACCTCCTATGAGGGTTCCGAATTGCTCGAAATGTTCCCACCACTCATTCGGGAGCACCGCGTGCACATTTAGCCATCTGGTAACATGAACCCATAAACCTGCAAAATAAGGACACTCAAAGAAAAGGTGAGAGATTGATTCTTCCTGCCCGCACCCACCTGCACATTTAGAGTTATCTTGAACTAAGACGCCTCTTCTTACGAGATTGTCTTTGGTTGGGAGTCTATTATGAAATAGCCTCCAAACTAGACAAGTTACTTTCGACGGGACAGACTTATGTCAAACCACCTGTCAGTGCCTATTTGGCTCTAACCTATTGGCTGCCCGCAATGATTTATTGGTCTCCTTCACTGAGTACTCATTTGAAAAAGCGAGGTTTCCTATATCTAGGTGACAAATATCTCTCCACCACAGCGAACAATGATCATCACTCGTCCTAATGACTCCGTTGTTTCCGCCGTATCTCTCCTTCAGAATTTTATGTGTATAAAGACTAATAAATATTAATTTTATAACACATGTCTTAGATAAGTAGTATTTTTTACACATAAAATTATAATAAAAAAAAAATGGAGAGACAAAAAAAATAGAGAGGATTTTAACCCTCCCACCCAAAATAAAATATTGTATCAATATTGTTATTTATTTTGGAACTTTGCAATTTTGATTTAATCCTTAATGGTGGAGGATTCAGCCTTGAAAGTGTGTTTATGTTTGTTAGGTGCTAACAATTTTTTAATTGAGACAATCTATATAAAACTTTTTTCTAGCTTTAAACGAAGATAGGGATACTCAGAAGCATTAGAAGGTTTATAATAGTTAGGAATTGTCTGCGACGGCGAGACACCTTGTATGGTGGTGTTTACAGTGTTTAGGGTGGTATGGGAGGCCAACTTACAAGAGGTGAGAGGTTTTGTGATATGTGTAATACTGGTCTCGTTATGATTTGTACCTCCACCCCCAAATATGGAGATATTTATATACGTTATTGGGCTCAAGGTTTCATGGGGAAGAATCATCGTCCACTTAATCAATGGTATACCGTTGAATCCCTAACTCCTAGAAAGACGAGGACCAACTATTGACTCTGACTTCTCTTTGACCAAGAAACGTCTTTTCCAATGTTTCCCATAACTAGACAAGTGAAAGATACTTAGGACGAGGTGATTCACTCTTGAGGGCGACATATGGTTTTTCCCCCTCCAGAGGGCTGCAACATTCCCGCCCTATGAAGTCCTTTACAAATATATCATTACAGATTCCCTCAAGCACAAGGGATTTGTAAGAGGGAAAAGTTCTTTTTAACTACAAAGTGTCAGGATATCTTGTGTCCTAAAGTTTCCCGACAATGTTGAACCAAGATGACTAGGTATTGGATCCTTCAGGTAAGGAACTTTATGTATCCTATTTATGGAAACTCGTAGTCCCTTAGGCTAAGCTATATTGAGCCTGACTAATGAGACCATAAGTCCTTCATGCAAGGCGATGGACCTCTCGGGCAGGACTTCTATCAAACCTTTAGATAAAACTTTAATCTAAGTCTCTTAGGCTAGACTTAAATTGTTCCCTCCAAGCGAGATTCATATGTATGATCCTTCCCGAGGAAACCTTAAGTCCCTCGGGTGGAGTTGTATTAAGCCCAACTGATGAGACTATAAGTCCCTCATGCGAAGCTTCAGACCTCTCGAGCAGAACTTCTATCAAGCCCTTAAACAAGACCGTAAACTAAGTCTCTTATGCTAGACTTCATCCGCGCCTCCTAGGCAATATTGAAAGGCTAGATCTTACCCAAGGATACTTTAAGTTCCTTGGGCGGAGTTATATTAAGCTTGCCTAATGAGACTATAAGTCTCTCAATAGTGGCGTTGGTCATATCAGGTGGGACTTCAATTAAGCCCTCAGACAAGAATTTAAATTAAGTCTCTTAGGCTAGACTCCAGTCGTGTGTCTTGGGAAAGATTCATATGTTGGATCCACCGAAGGAAACTCTAAGTCCCTCAAGAGGAGTTATATTAAGCTCGATTGATGAAACTATAAGTCCTTCAGGCAAGATTTTGGACCTCTCTAGCGAGACTTCTATCAAACCCTCAGACAAGAATTTGAACTAAGTCTCTTAGTCTAGACTTCAGTCGCGCCTCTTGGGAGAGATTCATATGTTGGATCTCGCCTAAGGAAACTTTGATTCCCTCAGGCGGATTTATATTAAGCCCAACTGATGAGACTATATATCCCTTAGGCAAGGCTTTGGACCTCTCGGGCGGGATTTCTACCAAGCCTTCAGAAAAGACTTTAAACTAAGTCTCTTTGGCTAGACTTCAATCGCATCTCCTGGGCGAGATTCATATAATAGATATCGTCCGATGAAACTCTATGTCTCTAAGGTGGAGTTATATTTATCCTGGATAATGAGACTGTAAGTCCTCGGACGAGTCGTTGGACCTCTCAGACAGAACTTCTATCAAACCCTCAAATAATACTTTAAATTAAATCTCTTATATTATACTTCCATCGTGCCTCATAGAAGAGTTCCGTATGTTGGGTCCCGCCCGAGGCAACTATAAGTCCCTCAGGCAAGTCGTTTAGATAGTTTATATGTATTACCGTGAAGGGCGACAAGGATCTTCGCCATGAATTCCAGCATATAAAATATTGCCTTAAGAGGCGACAAGGATCTTCGCCATTAAATCTAACATACAAAATATTGGCTAAGAGGCAACAAGGATCTTCGTCGTGAAGTTTTGAATACAAAATATTTCCTTGAGAGGCGACGAGGATCTTCACCATGAAGTCCGTCATACAAAATATAAGGAAATATTCTTGCTGCTCATAAACATTCAAGAAATTGTTCATAGGTAGATGAACATGTCTCTTAAGGAATTACAACAATCTAATTGTAAAGACATTTAAGATGGAGAGCGTTCAAAGTTTTTGATAGGAGTGGTCCCTCTATTTTTTGCAACTTGTACGCCTCGTGGGGGAGTTTCAGGAATATAAGACATGGTCCTTCCCATTTAGGTTGTAGTTTTCTCTGTTGCACCGACAATATCACTTGCTTTAAGACCTGGTCACCCTCTCGCATCTCCCTCGACATGACTTTGGAGTTGTACCTTATGGCAGCTCTATGATTGACAATGAAACTGCATCAAAGAAAATATGTCATAAAAGTTCTCAAGAGATTCAACATTCTTGAATCTAATCATGCAGTTTCTCCTATTGAAGTAAATTAAAACTTGAGAAGAATGAGAATGAAGATAAGGTGGATGCAACTCTATTCAAACAAATAGTAAGCTCATTGAGTAATTTATGCAACAATGGGCCAGATATATGATTCTCAGTTGGCCTAATAAGCAGACATATGGATGATCCTAGAGTATGTCATATGAAAGCAACAAGAAGAATCCTAAGATACCTAAATGGAATAGTTAAACATGATATTCTTTTTCCTAGAAATACAGATGATGATGATGATGATGATGATGATGATGATGATGATGATGATGATGATGATGATGATGATGATGATGTAGTGATCACATGTTATTCATATTCAGATTGGTGTGGAGACAAATCTGGTATAAGGAGTACAACTGACTACTTCTTCAAGGTTTTTGGTGCACAAATTTCATGGTGTTCTAGGAAACAACCAGTTGTTTCATTATCTTCATGTGAAACATAATATATTGCAGGATTCTATGCAGCATGCCAAGCAATTTAGATTGAATCTGTGTTGAAGGAGTTAAAAGTTCAAGCCAGAAAACCACTTGTCCTATAATTGGATAACAAGTCAACAATCAATTTGGCAAAGAATCTAGTTCATCATGGCAAGAGCAAGCACATAGAAATTAGATTCCATTTCTTGAAGGAGCTGGTGAATCAAGTAAAACTTGAAGTGAAACATTTCCTAAATACATCTCAACTTACAGGGATCTTAACTAAGGGACTGAAAATCAATAAATCCTCCGCTCTTAAGAAAAAATTAGGAGTTGTTCAGTTCCAATTGTTTACATGTTTTGCTTAGTATACATGTTTGTTGTATTTCTTAAGTTGGTATAGGGAGCGTTGTGAGATAATCCAACATTATATGGCATAGGAATTAGAATTAGTTAAAAAGAATCAGTTAAAAAGTAGTTAAGTGACAAAGGTAGTTAGTTACTTCCTATTCAAGTAATCTCGTTTAAGTATAAAAGGCATATTGGTTGTAATGTTGTTACTACTCAATTCAATATTACACTTAGATATCCCATACTCTCTCAATTATCTTTTCTCTCAATTTGAGTGCAACTAGAATCGGCACTAACATGTCCAACAAAGTTTTTTTTTCCTTAACATTTTTGGAAGATGAAAAGCATTTAAATACAAACACGAGAAGATTGAAAAAGCTTTTGATGTAAAGAATATGAATTTTAATATTGTTGGAAGGAATGCCGAAAGATAGGAAGAAAATGAGTAAGACTTTACTCAATTTATCTCTCTCTTTAGTGCCTATTTATGTAAGAGATTGTTGTTTTCAAATTTCCAAAAAAGCTTGAAAATGAATTTATGGCTAAATCACATATTAACTCGCTCTACTTAAAACGTTTTGTGACAACATGCAAAATTGTGGATTTATTCCTTCTTGTTTTTTCAAATTTATGCTGGACTTTCATTATGAGTTATGTTAAATGCTATTAACCAATAAAGCCCTTTTCAATCGAGAGTTTCTGGTTTCTGTATTTTAACATCGTTTTTTGTTGTTTTGGTAAACAAGCAGCTTCATTTACATGTGTGAATTGGTATTTTAATAAGCAGCTTAAGTTACATGTGTGTTTCGGAATTTTAATAAGCACCTTAAGTTTTGGTTTTCTATATTTTAATTCACTTGACAAATAATTAAATATGAAAAAGTAAAGTGACATCAAATTATTAAATGTTGGGTAATTTACCCAATAAAACTCCAAGTTAATGGAGTTACTTGTTTTCTTGTAGTGCAAGTTGTTGCATGGTTACATACTGATCTATGCAAATTTGGCCAAGATAGGACTCGTGACAGTGTGTTTAGCAGAGACCCATTTCAGAGATCCTTGAGCAAATTCTTCTGTCTTATTACCATTTTCTAAACGGTTGAATGTCACTGAATATGTCTCTTTCTGGTTGGCTTCTGAAAAGTGAAGCTCTTGTGGCTGGACTTTTACATCAACCCCTTTTGGCGCTGTTACTACGGCTACATAAGATGAGTATGCTTCACCGACATTTGTCACTGTCCTTGTGAGTGTCTGTGAGGAGCCAAGCACAACAGAAAATGAGGGGTAGTTAAGTTCTCCTTCAGGAATGCTTGATGTTTCAGCACAGTTAATTGTTCTGTGCGCAATGATTCCGACTTGCCTATCACTGTATCCTAAACCACATAGATAAGGTATATAATCATCAGGTTGGATATCATATACTAATCCTGGATCATCTGCTCTTGATGGATTCACGTGTCCCGAACCTGTGGCAAAGAAATTTGCTGGCTGAAGTGTTTCGTCAACAATAGGTTTGTTTTCTAAGTTCAACGTGTCTGCAGAAGTCATTATGGCAGATTTTATGGCAGCTGGAGACCAATCAGGATGAGAGCTTTTGAGCAAAGCAGCAATGCCACTAAGATGTGGACATGACATTGATGTTCCAGACATAATGTTGAAATTGAGTTTTGAATCGGTGCTGTTATTCGAGGGAAAGGGCCAAGCAGCTAGGATGCTCACGCCAGGTCCGATAATGTCTGGTTTCAATATACCAGGACTTGGCAAGTTGGGACCTCTCGAGGAGAAGGATGCAACTGCTGGCGATAAGGAGTTTCCGATAACTGTTCCCTTAAACGAAATGGTTGCTGTAGGTTTTGAAGTTGAATTTATATATGCTTTGATTTTAAGTCCAGAAACATAGCTGACAAGTGTTGCTGGTAGGACATGTGGATCAGCTGAGAGACTAAAACCATTGATTTCGTCATTCATGAGAATCATGGCGGCGCCTCCTACTCTTTTTACTTCTTGTCCTTTCGCAATTCTTCCGATACCCCCTCCCCTTTCACACAAAACAACCTTTCCTCTGAAATCAATGTCGTTCAAGGATCCGTTACCACAAAGTGCATTTGTTCCTGCAAATGCTAAGGGCAGCAATGTTGGAGAGAAATCGGAAGGCTGGAAAACAGATTCACCCTCAAATTCTTCTCCGTTTCCAAGCACTATTGTTGCTACAATGCTTCTGTCAATAGTGCTTGCTCCAACTGTGAGGATCCATGGAGCTCCATTAACTAAGGAGGCATCAGAAGGGCCAAAGTTTCCTGCTGAACAACTTACAAAGATTCCCTTCTGAATTGCTGCAAAACCGCCTATGGCAATTGTATCATTGAAAAATGGAGGAGGTTCATCTAGAACAAGCGATATGGATATTACATCCACACCATCCTCCACAGCTGCGTCTAATGCTGCTAGTATATCACTCTCAGGACAGTCGTCACCAAAGCATACTTTGTAAATTGCTAGGTGAGCATGAGGAGCCATCCCTGCTGCTGTACCTTTGGCATTTCCTAGTACTTCTGCGTCGTCCACAAAAGCACCCGCCGCTGTACTTGCTGTATGAGTACCATGTCCATCCTCATCAATTGGTGCTTCAGCTTTCTCTCCTTTCATTGCCATAGCTGCATTGTTGAAAGACCTTGCTCCAATTAGTTTGTTGTTACAAGCTGTGCCATTAAGGTCACATCTCCCTTTCCATTTCAGCGGTGGCGGTGATATTCCAGCATCACTAAATGAAGGATGACCAGGTGTGATTCCTGAATCTAGGACACCAATAATAACTCCCTTTCCGAAGTTTGAATCCTTCCATAATCCGATATTTTGCTGCAGCCCCAAGAAATCTGGAGTATGCGTGGTTTGACGACGTAGTGTCCTTTCGGGATGAGCTGAAATAAAGCCGTTTTTCTGTTGCACAGCTCTCAACTCTTCTTGAGTGAGTCTTGCAGCAAAACCACTCAGCACATTTCGGTATGAATATATCATTCGCGGTTGTTTATTAGAGCTCATAACAGTTGGTGGCATGAATGAATGGTGCCAACTTTGTAAATCTTCTTCAGATTGAGTAAATATCTTACCCTCTGGTTGATTCACATGAACAATGTATATTTTTGAACTGCTTTTCTCTCTACTCTCAGTGTTAAGGGGAAGTTCAGTTCCTTGAGTAAAATGAACATGGAAACTCAGCACAAAAGTGAGAGCAATGAAAAGGATATAATTCATGTCCAAGAGGAACTTTACTTTCTGCTTGATGTAAGAATGAAAGAGGTGTGGTCTAAATACATTCACAATGATTATATATATGTATATATGAGTAATACTTGGCCGGCATGGTTGCATTAGTATATGTTATGTTATATATATGTTGAGATTATGATTATGTAATTTATGTTATTCTTAAGTCGGCATGGTTATATTATATGTTATGTTAGTATTTGTTTTTAGAAGGTTTTATGTCTTGCTGTACCTACCATTTTCTGTTTAGCTTAATTAGTTGGAAGATTGCTTTATGGAATCATGCATATGGATATGTCCTTTGAGCTCCATATGTCCTTTGAGCTTTATTCTCTGTAGACTTTATCTTCTGTAGAAATTTTTCTAGTAGCTCTCACAACTCCCACAAAAACATAAAAGACATGTCCCGTGTCTAGGGCCGGAAATGAGTCGACCTAAGTCGAATTTGGTTCGGCTCAGTTAAAATTTAGTTCGTCACAAAAAATAATTCAGTTCACACTTGATTTTATTAAAGTTTGTGAACAATTTAGTTTGACTCACTAGCTCGAAATCAAACCGATTCAATAGCTTAAATCAAATGGACCAAATTAATTAATTAAATAAACTAAAATTTTAATTAAATGTCATGTAATTTGTATTTGACCTTAGGGTTGATTTTCTTATCAATTATAACTTTTCAAAACTCTTTGATGCATCTATATATAGGATAAGTGAGAGTATAAAGAATTATACATTATAATGTGTTCTACACGATAACAAGACAAAGTTCGGTTGAGTTGAACTGAGTGTTGAGTTGCGGCGAAGCTTTGATTCCAATGCGGTGGACATGGGTAGTATGCAAAGTTAACACTCCAACATTTAAGTTAGTACAGAAAATAAATAGTGGAATTTTAAATGGGAAAGTGTGTACCTATAAGTGGCGCGCTAACCCTGCTTTTATAGAGGAGTTTGTTAATAACTGAAATGCAAAAAAGGTGGCGTGGAATGTGGATGACCGTAGGATGAATATAATGGCATTGTGGGCGTATGAACTAGGATGCTTTCTTTTAGTGTGTTTGGTATGCTCTGCCCTCCTTTGATATTGGATTTTGAGTTCTATTGGGCCCTGACGACCGTCCCAGAACAGTTTCTCTCAGGACCTTGACTTTTTGTTGTAAAAGGTAAGGACTTTGAAATAGCCATCTTGCATGCCGATGAGAGGGATAATGACTGACACGTGCCTCCTACTCTCGTTGGCCATCCCATGATTGCCCTAGGTGTCATACCCTAACATTTTCCCCTCTAATTATACCTTTCAACTGGTTTATACTTCTCATTCATTGGCACAACATACATTCACTAGGTCATTTGCATACCATGTATTCATGCACTAAATAAACTCTTGAGGCATGGGATCAAGAATCATGGAAGAAACTAGGATCTCACATGGCTTGGAGCTTTTACATCATACAAGCTTGGTTCAAATGGAATCCTCTTTGAGCATGGATCAAGGAGACTAGGGTTTTTGACTCATGGTCACTATGGACTTCTTTCTCATCATCATACAAAGCTATTCTCCATCAAAGGTTTTCAATGGTCATGAATTAGGGTTTATTTCCCTATGTTTGGGTTTGACAAATCAATTATGATTTGGTCATACAATCATCGTGGACTTTCTTCTCAATACTTGAGTTTTGTCTATCTTATGAGGAAAGGTTTTATTGTTGCTTGCAATACAAGTCATGCTATATGAACTTCATTCAAAAGGGCGTTGAGCTAGAACATGAGGTTCTTGTGGATCATAGATTGAGATGTACCTTCATTATGTTTGCAATTATCAGATGAATTTCAATATAAAGTTCCAAGGGGTTCTTACCATCATTTGAAGTTGGATCATTTGATTACTTGGATTATAAGTCATTAGCTCTGGTTCGTATGCATGAGAATGGTGTGGATTCATTTGGATTCATTCCACAATTAGGGTTTTGTTAAGATCAATCATGGGCACATTTCTCAATATTAGGGTTGCATTTGACCTTAATCATTCATTCAGAGCATGGTTCATGATCATCAACTATCTTACAAGTTAATACTTTGGATCTTATGCAAGAATATGAGAGGAACATGGTGTATGTGTTGGACCATTCAAGATTGAAAAGTATATTGTTGAAACTTTGACTTTTGGTCAAAGTCAATCATGAGATTCTCTTATTCTGATTTGGGAGCATGTCTAGATACTAGAAGATCTACAACATTATTTTGTTTTTTTCTTCGAACATTCTTGAGTTGGAAAAGTAAGAAGCAAAAATGTGTGTCTAGATCTTCATCTGAGGTGAATATAGGGAATTAGCTTAAGTTACATGTGAAGGACAATGGATTCTCTATTTGCTACAAGATTTTCCACATCAAGCATTCCTTTTCAATTGTCATCTATTGTGACAACAAGTCATCACTCCACATAGCAGCTAACTCTGTGTTTGATGAAAGAACAAAACATATAGAGATTGATTTCCATGTTGTTATGGACAAAGTTCAGGCAAAAATTTTGCATTTGGTTCTAGTCTCATCCAAGGACCAAGTGGCAGATATTCTGACAAAATCTTTGTATTCAAGACCTTTCATCAGTCTACAAAACAAGCTTGGAATGATTGACTTCTATTATAGTTTGAAGGGGAATATTAAGGAAGAAGATCAGAGGATTAGAGAAGTTGCTTGTGTACCAAGCTAACTCACTTCATTGTAACCTTTAGTTAGTTAGTTATAACTAACTCTGACGGTTAGTTATGAGGAGGTTAAGAGCTGCTTAGTAGTAATAATTAACTCATCACACCATATATAGTCGATGTAATAGCATTGAAGTTCTCAAATTTGTGAAATGCAATTCCTTTTTACATTGAATTCTTTCTTTCTTCTTCTATAATGGTGTTCATGTTTTGAGCTTTCCCGTCTATTTAAAACGTTTTATGGCACCATATAAAGTTAACCCAAGTTTTGATTCACTTAACAAATAATTAAATATGACAAAGTATGGTGACATCAAATGATTAAATGTTGGGTAATTTACTCACTGAAACTCCAAGTTAATGGAATTGTCACATTTTTTGTTTCTATTATATTAGCTAGTAGGGCAAGTTTCTGACCATTATGCTTGCTTTCTTGTAGTGCAAGTTGTTGCTTGGTTACTGTCCTATGCAAATTTGGCCAAGATAGGACTCGTGACAGTGTGTTTAGCAGAGACCCATTTCAGAGATCCTTGAGCAAATTCTCCTGTTTTATTACCATTTTCTAAACGGTTGAATGTCACTGAATATGTTTCTTTCTGGTTGGCTTCTGAAAAATAAAGCTTTTGTGGCTGGACTTTTACATCAACCCCTTTTGGCACTGTTACTACGGCTACATAAGATGAGTAGGCTTCACCGACATTTGTCACTGTCCTTGTGAGTGTCTGTGAGGAGCCAAGCACAACAGAAAATGAAGGGTAGTTAAGCTCTCCTTCAGGAATGCTTGATGTTTCAGCGCAGTTAATTTTTCTGTGTGCAATGATTCCGACATCCCTATCACTGTATCCTAAACCACACAGATAAGGTATATAATCATCAGGTTGGATATCATATACTAATCCTGGATCATCTGCTCTTGATGGATTCACGTGTCCCGAACCTGTGGCGAAGATATTTGCTGGCTGAAGTGTTTCGTCAACAATGGGTTTGTTTTCTAAATTTAGCGTGTCTGCAGAAGTCATTATGGCAGATTTTATGGCAGCCGGTGACCAATCAGGGTGTGAGCTTTTGAGCAAAGCAGCAATGCCACTAAGATGTGGGCATGACATCGATGTTCCGGACATAATGTTGAAATTGAGGTTTGTATCCGTGATGTTATTCAAGGGAAATGGCCAGGCAGCTAGGATGTTTACGCCTGGTCCAATAATATCTGGTTTCAAAATACCAGGACTCGGCAAGTTGGGACCTCTTGAAGAGAAGGATGCAACGGCTGGTGATAAGGAGTCTCCGATAATCGTTCCCTTAAACGAAATGGTTGCTGTAGGTGTTGAAGTTGAATTTATATATGCTTTGATCTTTAGTCCTGCAGCATAGTTGACATGTGTTGCTGGTAGGATATGTACATCAGCTGAGAGACTAAAACCATTGACTTCATCATTCATGAGAATCATAGCGGCGCCTCCTACTCTTTTTACTTCCTGTCCTTTGGCAATTCTTCCTATACCCCCTCCCCTCTCACACAAAACAACCTTTCCTTTGAAATCAATGTCATTCAAGGATCCATTACCACAGAGTGCAGATTCTTGTTTTCCATTGATTCCTGCAAATGCTAAGGGCAACAATGTTGAAGAGAAATCGGAAGGCTGGAAAACAGATTCACCCTCGAATTCTTCTCCATTTCCAAGCACTGCAGTTGCTACAATGCTTCTGTCAATAGTGATCGCTCCAACTGTTAGAATCCATGGAGCTCCATTAACCAAGGAGCCATCAGAAGGGCCGAAGTTTCCTGCTGCACAACTTACAAAGATTCCCTTCTGAATTGCTGCAAAAGCGCCTATGGCAGTGCTATCGTTGAAAAATGGAGGAGGTTCACTAAGACCAAGCGATATAGATATTACATCCACACCATCCTCCACAGCTGCGTCTAATGCCGCGAGTATATCACTCTCGGGACAGTCTTCTCCAAAGCACACTTTGTAAATTGCTAGGTGAGCATGAGGAGCCATCCCTGCTGCTGTGCCTTTAGCATTTCCTAGTACTTCTGCATCGTCCACAAAAGCACCTGCCGCGGTACTTGCCGTGTGAGTACCATGTCCATCCTCATCAATTGGTGCTTCAGCTTTCTCTCCTTTCGTTGCCATAGCTGCATTGTTGAAGGACCTTGCTCCAATTAGTTTGTTGTTACAAGCTGTACCATTAAGTTCGCATCTCCCTTTCCATTTCGCTGGTGGCGGTGATATTCCTGCATCATTAAATGAAGGATGACCAGGTGTGATTCCTGAATCCAGAACACCAATAATAACTCCTTTTCCGAAGTTTGAATCCTTCCATAATCCAATATTTTGCTGCAACCCCAAGAAATCGGGAGTATGTGTGGTTTGACGACGTAGTGTCCTTTCTGGATGAGCTGAAATAAAGCCGTTTTTCTGTTGCACAGCTCTCAATTCTTCTTGAGTGAGTCTTGCAGCAAAACCACTCAGCACATTTCGGTATGAGTATATCATTCGCGGTTGTTTCTCGGAGCTCATGACAGTAGGTGGCATGAATGAATGATGCCAACTTTGTAAATCTTGTTCTGATTGAGTAAATATCTTACCCTCCGGTTCATTCACATGGACAATGTATATTTTTGAACTACTTTTCTCTGTACTGCCACTGGTAAGGGACAGTTCAGTTCCTTGAGTAAAATGAATATGAAAACATAACACAAAAGTGAGAGCAATGAAAAGGATATAATCCATGTTCAAGAGAAACTTTACTTTCTGCTTGATGGAAGAATGAAAGAGGTGTGCTCTAAATATATTCACAATGATTAATATATATGAGTAATACTTGGCCGGCATGGTTATATTATATGTCATGTTATGTCATATACTATATGTTATGATTATGTTATTCTTAAAGTCGGCAAGAATGATTAGTATTTGTTTTTAGAAAGTTTTTGCTGTCTTGCGGTACCTACCATTTTCTGTTTAGCTTAATTAGTTGGAAGATTGCAGTATGGAATCATGCATTTGGATATGTCCTTCAGCTTTATGGAATCATGCATATGGATACGTCCTTGAGCTTTATTCTCTGCAGACAGTATCCTCTGAATTTGCTTAGATGTCCAACTTGAAATTTTTCTAGTAGCTCCAACACCTCACACTGAGACATGTCCGGTGTTTAGGGTTGGAAATGACTAGTTGAATTCGATAAGCAGTAGATCAGTTCAAAATTCAATTCGATTTCGTCACAAATATTTTTTCCAACTCAAACTTAATTTGGTTAAAGTTTGCGAACATCACGATTTGACTAGTTAGTTCGAACTTGATTCGACTAGATAGTTTGAATCAAATGGATCTAATAAATTAATTTAAAAAAACTAAAATTTTAAAACTTTTCAAAACTCTTGGAAACATCTCATGAGTGTTGGTGCACTCTATCTATATATGGAAAAAGCGGAGAATATAAAGGAATATATTTTTCGAGTTTATGCCGGTTGGATGGCATGTACTCTTAGAGATAAGTTGAAAGATCTCAGATCTCTTAGGTGCGGGACAAGCTCCAGATGTGGGGTTGAAGGCGGAAGTAACTGTTCTAACGCTCAAGGGATGTTTAGTTAAAATAAGGAGATGCTAATACTGCTATTGATACCTTGTCGACCGGCTTGGTTATTGAGGTAATTCACAGACTTTACCTAACCTTCAACAATTAAAGTAGTTTCACAATGCATGCAAAGTGACGTCTTTTATATAGTTCACATCATATTTGTTGGACTTTAGGACGTTGCAGAATATTTACATGTGGTATGTGACATGTAAGTTGTGTGTTACTGTTGGGCAGGTAGTCAAGATTATCTTGAATCCCTTGTAGGTTTGGCAATTGATTCCCCATTATTTTGTCTAAAAATGGATATTTCATACCGCTTTAAACAAAGAAAGATATGGGGAAATAGTATCCATGGAATACATTCACCATTTCACTCCAAGCTCAGATGTTTTCACTATCTTGGGCATACAAGAAGAAGTGGTTACTCGATGGCCATAGTCAATCTTGATGGATTTGATCAAGACATTAATGGTATTCTTCAATAGATGTGATTAAAGTGTTGATGTTGATAGATGATGGTTTGTCATTCCTTCAAAATGGGGAGTTTTTTTAAGCTATCTTAAAATTTTGAGAGTTTGTGGAGCAAAAGTGGTGTCAATTACCTAGAGCCCAATACTAGGGGCATTTACTTAGCACCCCAAAATTATACATGACACCCACATTTTTCATTATTCCATAAATGTCTTTGGTGAAATGGGAACAATTTTTTTCGAAAGAAATTTTTGGTATAATATTGAAATTTCTGGTAGTTCATTTGAAATTTTCTTAAGCTGCAATTAGTTCCGAAAATTTCAAAAATTGTGGAAAAATATTGTAAATTTTGAAATTTTTGGTAAAATCCTTGAAATTTTGAAATAGCTGGTAAAATTTCCCGGAAATTTCAAAGTTTTTTTATAAAATATACTGGAAATTTCAAAATTTCTAGTAAAATCTTTTGGAAATTTCAAAAAACTTCTGGTAAATCTCCCGGAAATTTCAAAATTTTTGGTAAAAATCACTTTTTTAAAAAACAAATCGGTATGTGTTTGAAATTTTTGGTGTCGCCCAAGGAGATTTCAATTTTTTGTTGGAAACTTTGAACAATGTTATTTTTCCGCGGGGAGAAATTAGATCTTAAATCTTATTTTTTTTATGCCTTACTCTAGATGCTCATATCCATCTCTATAAGATAACTTGTTCCTTTTACATGTGATCTATGTACTTTAATTATTTTCAGCCTTTTTGATTATGCCAGAGAAGAAAAAATATACTCTCAATCTCTTGGAGAGTAGAATGTACTCTCTACTTAATTGAGGGAGAATGTAGTGGTGAAAAATTAGACTGAAACCATTGGATTGACTCAGCTCGTATTTTAGTGAAAGTCGCCACCGTATTTTATTGTTTTTAAAGGAAATGGGAAAAAGAGCGAAATAAAACCCCAAAAAAGTTCTTAAAACAAAATTAATAAAACTGACAGAGATCTTAGGTTCGAGGGTTGGTTATGCAAGGGGAATGTATTAACACCATTCACATCTGTAGTACAAGTACAAAATTACCACAAAATTACCTAGAACGAGTAGGATAAAAACTCGCAAAACTGGTATGGACATGGACACGAGCAATTACCCACAAAAATAAACGGGTATGGGGCACGAGTACAGGTACATTACTATCCACTCTGCCTCATACTTACACATTATATATATATATATATATATATATACACATATGTTAATTTATCAATTTTATGAAATACATCACTATTAAACTTGTATGCATTTTAATATAAATTTTTGTTTATTTCTTAACTCAATAATATAATGTTTTAAAGTTTTTTTGTGTTGTTAAAAACTTAAAATGACTTGATCAATTATAATTAATATATTATTTTATATTTGAAATATGGGTAAACGTGTATGGTATAGGTTTTTAGGTACTCATACAGTACGTGTACGGATACAAACGTTGATGTCCACACGGGTATGTGCACGGATACGAGGATTTGTTCAAACTGTGTGTATGGGGACGAGTACTATAGTATCATGCCTAAACCCTGCTCATTGACATCTCTAACTAGGCCAACACTCGACAAAACCTATAAAAATATCGAGTGTAATCTCTATAGCCCTATCCTTTTAATTTATGCAATTTACTTTCATTATTTTTGTTGTAATTCACTCAACCAAAATTAGTGATACAATCTTAATCGAGAAAAGAATTAAAATTAATCACGAATCATTTCAGGAGGAAAAATGACTTTAAGATATTCACTAAACAACCCTTATTTTGTAATGGAGAAGGGTATAGTTTGTGGAAAGAGAAAATAAAGTTTTTCATAGAAGGGATGATCGTGGTATTTGGAAAGTTGTGAGTAAAGGTCCATTTGTTCCTACACACAAAGTTAACGGTGTAGCATAAAATAAACCTGGAAAATATTAGACCAATGATGATAAAGAAAATATGAAGCTCGACTTGAAGGAAAAAGTTGTCATCACTACCGTTCTCAGTCTTAATGAGTTCTTATAAGTTTCTCACTGCTAGACTGCAAAATAAATATGGAATATCCTCTAAATTATCCATGAAGAAACTATTAAGGTAAACAGGGCAAGGTTGGACACATTAACCTATGAGTATGAACTCTTTAGAATGAAAAATAAATAGAGCTTTACTCAAATGCAAACTCGATTTAACCATATCGTGAGTCATATGAGAACTTTGGGAAAAACATTTTCAAATGAGGAACTAGTCATAAAAGGTCTTAGACACCTAAATCGTAGTTAGAAACCTAAAGTCACTGCAGTTTGTGAATCTAAAAGTTTAGCAACTATAGACACACATACACACACTATCTCTCTATGGAAAATTATAAGAACATGAGATGGAACTAAAAAGACTTACTAATGACGAAGAGGATAACAAGAAAAATAAGAAAAGTATTAAACTAAAAGTCACGAGCAATGAAGATATAGATCTAGAAGATAAAGAGGGCCAAAGTAAAACTAACGAGTTCATGAAATTCATGTTTAAATTCAAATAATTCCTAAAGCACGGAAAAGATACTTCAAGGCTTTAGAAGCAAAGTGAAAAAAGTTCTTGTCCTTTCCTACTTGTCATTAATGCGAAGAAAAAGGGCACATAAAACTAAAAATACCCTCAAACGGCGAGAAAAAACCAAAGAAAGACAAATAAATCCCAAAGAGAATGAAATAGAGCATACATATCCTGGGATAACTGTAACACCTTAAACCCCGACTCTTTAATTTAAAAAGATAAACAATATTATTCTTAATTAAGGTGTTACACGTACTCGTCATGTCATACTCTTTCAATTAAAATAATTAAATATGTAACGGAACTCAACAAATAAGACATACTTCAATTATCTTTTCAAAAATAAAGTGCTTTGTTAAATTAAATAATCCAAAACATTAACTCAAACATTAATAAACGACGCGTTCCTAGTGTTATAGATCAGAGCAACCAAAACTAAAATAACAAAAAAGATAAGTAAACAAAGAAAGCCTTAATGTCATCTTCCAACTCACATCAGCTATTGCTCCTCCTGAGTATCTCTACCACAATGTACATAACAACACACAAACAAAATAGATGGGTGAGAATACACTCAAATTTATTAGTGGTGCAAAACATAGAAAGGGTAGCATATTCAACACAATCATCAATCACACGCTCTATTTACAACAATAAAACAATCATAATGTATTTATGAATGTAATGCGAACAACATCTCGACTCAATGTATGTGGTACCATTTTGTGGACATCAGAGTTATGTTATTGATATTCATCCACTCATTGTGGTTCCTCTTTGAACATGATTCCTCTTCAAACCCAAACTCATGACGGGTCCCCACTTCTGAATCAACGACTCATCATTTCTCAACACGACACATGATACATGACATACAAATGTGTCGCAGCGCGAAAAAAACTCAAGCATATCGCACGCTCGAAATACAACAGAGTTGCCATCGAACTTTATTTGTTTAAAAGGAACGGAAAAATATCGATAAAACCCAAAAAAGAAGAGATAAAGATGATTGTTGCAACCAAGAGCGGGTTCTAGAGTCGGTTATGCAAGAGAAAGGTATTAGCACCCCTCACATTCGTTGTACTCAACAAGACCCATTTAGGTTTGCGAATGAGTGTTAGCGTGTGTTATTTGTGATCTTCTAATTATTGCGAGAAAAGAGAAAGAAATAAAATGTTTTTTTTTTGGATTTTTTATTATGGTGCCTGGAAAGACTTTGGGTCTCGTTCCTACGTATCGCCATGTGCAAGAAAGAACTCAATGCTATGTAGTTATGGGTAGAAAATGTTTGTGTGTTGGCTCATTTTAGCGAAAGATTCTCAAGTCGCACTCGAACAGAGAATATGGATCGACACATATTCTTGCCATCATTATACTCAAGTGGAAAACATTTGATATTCACATATGGAAGTGTTGTTTGTATCGTCACGGAATGGACAAAGCTTCTTTCGTTTATGAAAAGGTTTTCAAAGTTACGCGAGGGTAGAAAAGATAGTTTGATGAGTTGAGATTATTTTTACATGGGAGACAATCATCAGACCACAAGCTAAGTACGACCAACAATCCAAGTACACGGGAATCAGAGGGACAAGTACGTTCAACCAATTTTTTTCATCCCAAAAGTTTTTTAAGGAAATATGTAAGACGAATCAAGATTTGTTTATTTAAAGTGTTTTTGCATGGAAGCCAAGCATCGAGCCACAAGATAGGTACAACCAACAACCCAAGTACCCGGAATTTGAGGGAAAACTATATTCTACCAATTCCTTTTCATTCTAAGTTTATCATGAAAATGCTTTTTGAAAAGATATTACGACTTGACGTTGGATTGGATCAAGCATTTGATTAAGAAAGTAAGTATTTGAGTTAAGCGAAAGAGATACTCGACGTTGGATCGAGAACTCGAGTTGCATTCTATTTTGAATTTGATTTAGGAAAAAGGCTTGCATTGGATCAAGCGTTATTTTTGTTCTTTATGAAAGTGGTTCTTTTTATGCTAATAACTAACACAATAAGAACAAAATAAGAAAAACGGTAAAATTATTACACGTCATGAGAATAGGGGTACGTTTTGTCAAATGGGGATATAATAAGGCGACTAAAATATAAGCCCATTAAACAAATACAAAGGTGAATTAATTATTTAAACAATTAATTAAAAATTGATTAAATCAATTAATTAAGCTAATAAAAATTAACTAGCAAGATTAATCAATTTTAATTAACATAATCAATTACCTAAAACAAGATTTATTTAATCGAGTAAATGTAAACAGCAAGGAGTTCATTATAAGAAGGCCAAAGAAAAAGCCAAGGGACCGAAAATAAACCCAAATCGAGTATCGAATTTAGCTCTAAGTTAAGCTAACTTAGAGTAGATTTATGTGAGAATCACTCTAGAAGAAGCCGAGCAAAATATTTGCGTTCGTACGTGTTCGGAAGTGAAACAAAGTTCAAGCAACGAATTATAATGCAATATGCATATATACAACAAAATTGAAACGTAAAGTACTAAATTTAGTTCTATGTTAAGCTATCTTAGAGTTGATTCATGTAGAAACCACTCTATAAGAAGTCGGACAAAAATATCTTCGTCCGTATGCGTTTGAAAGCTAAATTGAATTTAAATTTCAAAACCGCAACTCAATACAAAAATCGAGCAACACAACACATACATATATTATATTATTACAATAGTGTCAAAAGTTCTATACAACAAATCCAATACAAAATAAATGCAAACAAAATAACAGGAACATATGTACAATATACTCAAAAGAACTTATAAAAAATTCAAATTATCACAAAATTTCTCTCTTACTTTTTGAAGTTGTACATTTTTTGCTTTCACTAATATCCAGATCTATTATTGTTTAGACTTCATTAATATGACTGTGGGATTTTTTAAATGGGATATTGAGTGAGTATGAGGCGGTTAGAAGAAAATGGAGATAAAAGAAACTATCATGTTATATTACTTCATTTTCTAGATTTGTTTTTCCAATTGGTTTGTGATTGGTAACTTTCTGAATTTTGTAAGAAAAATGGGCGAGAAGGTAATAAGATTGGTTATTGGTTAAAAATGAGAGAGAGAGGTCTCAGATGCATCGTTTCGTTTTCAACTCGTCCCCTTTCCAATATTTTTATTTTTTTTAACAAAGCAAAACTATGATTTCTCATTCATAATCAAAAGTTCAATACAAGGAGGAATTACATGAAGAATACTACGTCTAGCCCAAGAATTGGCCATCTTCGCTAAGGAGTGAGCAACCATATTCACTTGACGTTTGACAAACTTGACCTCAAAGTTGAAAAAATTATGAAGTAACAACTAAATATCGCTAACTATAGAATAGAATTCGGAGTTTCCTGCAGTAAATGATTGAAAAGTTTGAATCACTTTAAGAGAGTCACTTTCAAATATAATCCGATCAAGATTTAACAAAGTAACACTTTGAATAGCTTCCTTGAGGGCTAAAACTTCCGCCTCAAGAACCGAAAGATTACTTGGATCCCACGCAACCCCTCTTGTAATAAAGTTACTGAATTCATCTCAAAGACACCATCCCCTGTTTGTGGTGCCTCGATTGATATTAAAGTCCGCGTCTACGTTGCACTTGACCCACCCGTTAGGTGGCAGAATCCAAAGAAGAGAATGTTGATCCACATTATTGTTATTAGGAATATGTTGCGCCGAAAACCATTCACGCCAGTTATGATATGCAAGCCTATCGTTTGTATCTAATATATATAGTGATATTTTTAGGTTTTTCTATTTTTTTATTAAATATCCCTAAGAGATTTAATTAGTTAAAATAGTAAAGTAATAAACCACAACAAAAATATATTTTTGGTTTAATTTTTTTTTTACTAAAAAAAGTGATCGGAATGAACTGAAAAAGAATAAAATCGGCTGCGTGCTAAACCAAACCAATAAAAATAACACATTAAAATGATCTACATGTAATAAAGTTCAGTAAAATAGACCGAAAATGATTAAAATCACAAATAAAATATTCGGTTAAATAGACTTTGATAATACAAGAAACGACTGCAAACATAGACGAAAAATAAAATGAGCATACCGAAATAACCTACGCACAACATAGTTTCATAAAACAGTCTCGTACATGTCAAAACTCAAAATATTTTGCCCGCTAATTTTACGCGCATTGTCAAATCGCTTTCACTGGTCTGCCTGTAGAACCGAAATTTCATTCTGATTGAATTTTGATCATTTTTGCATAATACATGAGGCGGTGTAAGTAAATAAAAATGCATGAAGTACGATTTCGGGCATTTTTTACTTTGTAATGATGCAAATATTGATCTAAGGTTGAACCCCTTGAAAGATATAAGGGACATCTAGAAGAATATCAGATGCTAAAGGGAACCACACTCTAGAAAACACATCAGAAACATCTAGAAAAAGCATTAGATGTGGAATGAGATCGAATTTAAAGGTACATCAGAGACCTCTAAGAAAGCATTGAATGCGACTTCACTGGGAAATACATCAGGAGCATCCATAAAAACATTGACAACTTCATTGGGGAAAAGGAAACAATTATCAGAGACATTCAAGAGAGCATTGAATGTAACTCTTAAAAATACGTCAGAAACATCCAGAAAAGCATTGGATGATAAAGAAACTGATCTAAAGATACGTTAGAGACATTCAGGTGAGTATTGAATGATATCTTTGGAAAATACATCAAAGACATCCAGAAAAGCATTGGATGGACAAGAAACCAGTCAAAAGATATATCAGAGACATTAGAAAAGCATTGAATGCGATAACTCTTAAAAATACATCAGAAACATCCAGAAAAGCATTGGATGAACAAAACGTCTAAACTGAAGATACATCAGAGACAATCAGGAGAGCATTAAATGAACTATGGAAAATACACCAAAAACATCAAGAAAAACATTAAACGAACAAGAAACCAATTGTTGAATGCAGTATAGGGCAAGCAACAAACAAGATTTGGAAATATTGATCCAGGATTTATCGTCCTCAGAGATGGAGAGATGCCATTCAACAGTTTCTACGGTTTCGAGCTGGGGTTTGAATGAGCAAAAAGTAAACAAAGATATAGACAGGAAAATAATAAACACATTCTTAGAAGAGAAATAACTTATCAGGAATGTAAATATACCCACTCTTCACAAACATACACTTACCAACCCATTATACTCAACCTACGATACTCATCTATGTTATCACGTATCTCTCACATAAGCGTCCATCTCTGGAGCACAAACGAGATCATCTCACAACTAAGGTTATCTCTAACGCGAAGTCACGAGAACATCCGTGTTCTCGCGTCGGCGATCTCTCGCGCGCCGCTCAAACACGAAAGCATTAAGAACAGATACAAATAGTGAATGTTAGCTCTAAATATATCTCTAGAGTTCAGAACCAACAGATAATCATCCTAGATAAGGATTCAAGAAGTTT